>NC_090728.1:179940073-179947573 GCF_036898095.1 Palaemon carinicauda
TTTCCCAGGGCGAACATGAAAATAGAGAGAACTTCATCCACCCTCGTTGACGCAAACACGAATGAAATAAAATAAGATAAAAAAGATAGAAATAAGAATAAAAAGCGATAGTTGCCAAAGGCACTACTCGTGGGAGGGGTTAGAGGGTCACCCCCTGGGTGTTTGGGAGGGATGGGATGCCAGGACTAGGAGAGGGGGGGGGGGGGAGACTTCTCCGCTAACGAGTAGTAAACACAAACCGTCGGTTGCTTCCCACGCTCACCCCTGGCCCCACCCCTCCCCCTACACAGCAGCAGAGAGAAGCATTCCCTCGAATTCCCCTCTTCACAGGATATCCCCCCTCCTCCTCCTCCTCTTTCCAGGAGGGAGCATCGGACCCCTCGTTTCCCCTCTCCCCTTGACCTCTTCTTATCATTCACTGCCTGTCTATCCTTCTGTTTGGAAGCGCTGTCTCGGGGTTTTCATGAGGGTATGTATGGGGCCATTTCCCATCGGCTGGTGCCTCAGTTTGGGCATCGTGGCATCCTGTGATTTGGGTTTCATAACAATAATGGAAATAATAACGATACTTTACTTCGGCCCGGGCACTGTGGTTCCAAAAGGATATTTTTAAAATGTGATCCTATAAGAGAGATTACATGGTGAAGGGTAGATGGAGATGGTTTGGGCATGCTCTTCGCACTCCCCAAGAGAGATTAGTTCACTAAGCTTTCAACTGGGCTCCACAAGGTACTAGAAGAGTTGGAAGAGCCAGGCCTACATGACTGAGGACTATGAACGTGAAGTAGGAGATAATGAATGGAGAAGTATTGATTTAAAAGCTCAAGATAGAGACGACTGAGGCCCTTAGCGTCAATAAATGTAGATGATGATGATGATGATGAAATATCTCGTAAAGTTCAGCTATGTATACAGTAGCTTTCTCTAAAAGAAGAGCTCTTTTCGAATATGTACAAATAAAAAATTCAGGATATCTAAAAACTCTAAAAACAATAAATAAGTAATGTTTTTCTCCAATGCAAGTTCTTCGAAACTCCAACTGGAATTTTGAATCTCCATATCATCATCATCATAATCATCATCATCATTATTATTATTACTATTATTATTACTTGCTAAGCTACGCTACAACCCGAGTTGGAAAAGCAGAATGCTATAAGCCTGCGGGCTCCAACAGGGAAAATAGACCAGTGAGGAAAGGAAATAATGCAACTACAAGAAAAGTAATTAAGAATTAATATAAAATATTTCAAGAACAGTAACAACATTAAAATAAATGTTTCATATATAAACTATAAAAACTTGATAAAAAACAAGAGGAAGAAAAATAAGATAGAATAGTGTGCCCGAGTGTACCCTCATGCAAGAGAGCTCTACCCCAAGACAGTGAAAGACCATGGTACAGAGGCTATGGCATTATCCACGACCAGAGGACAATGGTTTGATTTTGGAGTGTCCTTCTCCTAGAAGGACAAAAGAAATACTTTAATGAATTTATGTGCAAACGCTTAAAAGATTTAATATTTGCTGTTTTTTTATGTTTTGAATTTCTTTAATTTTCGTTAGTATAAATGCACTGTCATGATATAAGGCTAATAATCTATTTGTAGATTGGCCCTGATGGAAGCCATTCGTTACTGGATGAAACAGATGTGGACAATAGGTGAATAAATAGACAGAGTGATAATTTCCCCTTTTTCTTTAAAACTATCTACGATGATAAAAAATATATAGAAAACTAGAAAAGTATTATTTCAAAATAACTGACGCCACAAGTGGTTTAGCATTATATATACATACACACACACACACACACACACACACACACATATATATATATATATAGTATATATATATATATATATAGATATACATGTATATATATGTATATATATACATATATATATATGTATATATACATACATATATATATATATATATATATATATATATATATATATATATATATATATATATATATATATATATATATATATACACATACTAGTTGCTACAGGATATAATATTGCAAACCTCATTTATGTATACATGCAGCTGATGAACTATACGACCAAAAGCCTATGAATATTGTCAATAACCCTAAACTAGTCGTCATATTTCTTGCAACAATAAGACCGTTCGTTCAGATTATGCCAGTCAATCTCCCCCTGCCACTGGCTCTTGTTACTATAGAATCACTTAAAAAACTCAAAAACCATAAAGCGATCAAATAAAAATATCGAAAATAAGGAAAACTACTTAGAGGAGGCAAAAGCGTGATGAACATTTCCGTAATGATAAATAGAATAAAAACGGACATGGATACAAGCAAGGAATGCTTATGAGCATGTAGTCGCATTGTGTGTGTGTGTGTGTGTGTGTCTGTGTGTGTGTACGAAGATGCCCTTAACTGCATCCGTATCTTCTCCTCCATCTCGTGCTCCTCATACAACTGCTGGAGGCTGCATCTACCTATCTATTAACACTGAATGGCTAAGCGCCTCTATAGGAACCTTCTCCTGCTTTGCTTGTTTGGTCATCTGGACAGGAATTTCACTAAAAAAAAGTAAACAAACTCTTAAATAAATAAGTAAATAATCAATTATGTATAAATAAATAAATGAAACCGATTATTTCCAAAAAATTAATGATTCATTTATAATTTACTTTAAAATGTTCAACAATTGTTTTGTATATGTCTGGAATATCTAGTTATTTCTATGTTCATCTTAATCAAGAAAGTTAAAATGTATCAGCGCTAAAAGTCCAAATTACGATCTAAACATGTCAATTTCTATCTAAACTTCAATTTCTTTCAATTGTATATTAAAAAATCAATGATGTTAAAATTTACAAAATTTTATATATCCTTAGAGCTATAGTGTTGTGTTGATCAATTAAATACTTTTAATTCCTATTGCTTATCTTGCAATTCATCTCACCACTTCTCATTCGAGAGAGAGAGAGAGAGAGAGAGAGAGAGAGAGAGAGAGAGAGAGAGAGAGAGAGAGAGAGAGAGAGAATAAGGAAGCAGCTGGCTTGGCCCTTTCAACCCTAAAACGTCTTCTTTTCAGTGGGCCTAACCAATAATTATGTTATCAAAAAGAGGACAAAAATAATCCGTAATTAATGCATAATCATCGGCTGCTACCTTTCTTTGCCTCACGTTCGAAGCTGGAGGAATTTTTCTCATTTGATAAGTTTTTTTTTTTTTTTTTTTTTATCTTTTTGTCAGTTTTTTCCTGTCTACGAAGTCACACTGTTTGACGCTTAATTAAGTATCAAGAACTTTTTATAAGTTAATTTCATATCAATCTTGTTAATTCTAATAAACTAATTTAATTTCACTTTAGTTAATTTTAATTAACTAATTCAATTTCACTCTTGTTAATTTAATAAACTAATTTCATTTCACTCTTGTTAATTTTAATAAACTAATTTAATTTCACTCTTGTTAATTCTAACTAATCTCATTTCACTCTCGTTTATTTCAATAAACTAATTTCATTTCACTCTTGTTTATTTCAATAAACTAATTTCATTTCACTCTTGTTAATTCTAATAAACTAATTTAATTTCCCTCTTGTTAATTTCAATAATCTAATTTAATTTCCCTCTTGCTAATTTTAATAAACTAATCTAATTTCCCTCTTGTTAATTTTAATAAAATAATTTAATTTCACTCTTGTTAATCTTAATTAACCAATTTAATTTCACTCTTGTTAATTCTAATTGACTGCTTTCATTTCACTCTTGTTAATTTTAATTAACTAATTTCATTTCACTCTTGTTAATCTTAATTGACTAATTTCCTTTCACTCTTGTTAATTTTAATTTAACTAATTTAATTTCACTCTTGTTAATTTTTATTAACTAATTTCATTTCACTCTTGTTAATTTTCTTTAACTAATTTCACTTTTCTTTATTTTAATTAACTAATTTCATTTCACTCTTGTTAATTGCATCTTCAGACACTTAATAAACCACATTTTTCACGGGTAGACCAAGACAAGCAACAAATGTCGTTGTCCAGCCCGGGGGTAACTTGGGGTTCGTTAAACCCCACATGAAAATGGAAGATGGAGCTAAGAAATGGGAATCTAATTCTTCTACTGTAATTTTCTAATCCAAAATCAAACCATTGTTCTCTAGTCTTGGGTAATGCCATGGCCTCTGTACTATGGTCTTCCACTGTCTTGCCTTAGAGTTCTCTTGTTTGAGGATACACTCACACTATTCCATGTTATTTCTCTTCCTCTATTTTTTTTTTTTCAAGTTTTTATAATTTATATATAAAAGATTTATTTTAATGTTGTTACTGATCTTGAAATATTTTATTTTCCTTGTCAATTACTTCTCTTCTATTATATATATTAACTTATTCCTTTTCCTCACTGAGCTATTTTTCCTGTTCGAGCTTTTCCAACTAGGGTTTTAACTTAGCAAGTAATAACAACAACAACAACAACAACAACAACAACAACAACAATAATAATAATGATAATAATAATAATTCTTAGTAATAAATTCACTGTACAGCTGATCTTTTAGGC
Source organism: Palaemon carinicauda (assembly GCF_036898095.1). Taxonomy (NCBI): domain Eukaryota; kingdom Metazoa; phylum Arthropoda; class Malacostraca; order Decapoda; family Palaemonidae; genus Palaemon; species Palaemon carinicauda. The sequence continues at coordinate 179,944,628 of NC_090728.1, forward strand.
TGGGATGCAGTAACGTTTGGCTTAGTCAGTACAGTACGCGGATTGGTGTTATTATTATTATTATTATTGTTATTATTATTATTATTATTACTGTCCAAGCTACAACCCTAGTTGGAAAAGCAAGATGCTATAAGACCAAGGGCTCCAATAGGAAAAAATAGCCCAGTGAGGAGAGGAAATAAGGAAATAAATAAATGATGAGAACAAATTAACAATAAATCATTCTAAAAACAGTAACAACGTCAAAACAAATATGTCATATATAAAATATAAAAAGACTTATGTCAGCCTGTTTAACATAAAGACATTTGCTGCAACTTTGAACTTTTGAAGTTCTACTGATTCAACAACCCGATTAGGAAGATCATTCCACAACTTGGTAACAGCTGGAATAAAACTTCTAGAATACTGTGTAGTATTTAGCCTCATGATGGAGAAGTCCTGGCTATTAGAATTAACTGCCTGCCTAGTATTACGAACAGGAAAAAATTGTCCAGGGAGATCTGAAGGTAAAGGATGGTCAGAGTTATGAAAAATCTTATGCAACATGCATAATGAACTAATTGAACGACGGTGCCAAAGATTAATATCTAGATCAGGAATAAGAAATTTAATAGACCGTAAGTTTCTGTCCAACAAATTAAGATGAGAATCAGCACCTGAAGTCCAGACAGGAGAACAATACTCGAAACAAAGTCGAAAGAAAGAATTAAAACACTTCTTCAGAATAGATGGATCACCGAAAATCGACTTTCTCAATAAGCCAATTTTTGTGGCAATTGAAGAAGACACAGACCTGATGTGTTTCACGAAAGTAAATTTGCTGTCGAGAATCACACCTAAAACTTTAAGTGTCATACAAAGTGAAAGAAACATTATTAATACCGAGATCCGGATGTTAAGGAGCCACTGTCCTTGACCTACTTATAATCATACTTTGAGTTTTGTTAGGATTACCAATAAATGTTATAGACACCTGTATGGATAATTGCATGCAGCTAGCATTTCATCCTAAAAATCCGAGCCTAAAAACTTGCAAGTTATCTAAGACATATGGTATGAGTGAGAAGGAGTGACGTTTTAAATCCTAGTCGATAAAACTGTAGAAACATTCAAATAAAAAGCGTATAAACTAATTACCATTTCATAATGTAAACTAGAAAGGGAACTCGGTATAGAGCACATACATTCGCCACCACTACTTTTGTCAAATAAGATATCTAAAAGAATAACATAAAATGAATTATGCACATTGTGGCTCAAGTTTTATGCAAATCGGATAAAAATTAATCACAACTAAGCAGAAAGACGTGTTTTACATTTGCATTATCTTGACCTTTGAGCCAATCACTTCCAAAAATCTACTCAAATTTTCCTTGGATCATGGCTAATCATCCCACCAAATTTCATGAGATTAGGTCAAATAGTTCCCGAGTTATGCAAATAGCAAAGACACAGACAGACATACAAATAAATATTTGCACAAACAAGGGTAATGACATCACTCTATCTTGTTTTATATCACAATATAGATTATTTAATTATGCACATTTTGGAACTAGTCATGAAAATCAGATAAAAATTGGCCACGATATGGTAAAAAGACGTTTTAAACCTTTTCGTGACCTTCTCCTTGACTTTTGACCCTATCACTCATAAAATCTAAATAAATTGTCCTTGGATCATGACCCATAATCCTACCAAATTTACTAAGTTTTGGTCAAATTGGTTTTGAGTTATGCGAAACATAGACCTAGACAGACTTACAAACAAATACATACAAAAACAAGGGTAATGAATATCACTGCATCATATTGTATATCAAAGGATAAGCAATTGATTTATGCACATTTTGGCACTATTTCCATGGAAATCAGATACAAATTAACTAAAATTTAGCAAAAAAAAAAAATCGTGACCTTGACCTTTTGACCCAATCACTCCCAAATCTTATAAAACTGTCCTTAGATCATGGCCAATCATCCCAGCAAAATTCATAAGATTCGGTAAAATAGGTTTGGTTATGCGAATCACAAAGACACAGAGAGCCAACGCTTATCTAAACATAACCTTCGCCAGAGCGAAGTTGGCGAAGGGTAAAAATTCAGTCAAAGTTATCCATCTTATTATGGTCATATTACCAGGCGCTGGGTTCCGGGAAGACCATTCAAAGCCATGGAGCAACTCTTAGTAAAAATAAGCTGACCAGAAAGAATGACGAATGGAATTCTGTTCATATGAAAAATGAGAGAGAGAGAGAGAGAGAGAGAGAGAGAGAGAGAGAGAGAGAGAGAGAGAGAGGATGAGAGAGAGAGAGAGAGAGAGAGGGGTCTGGAACGCTTCGGTCTTGTGGATCCAGTTAAGCTTCGCTATGTGAATAGAGAGACCTCAGAAATAGTATCTTTGATAGTATTAACTAAATATATATTTTTGCCCATTTTCTACCTGACATTGAATAAGAAAATATGCAGCCGTTGTTAGTCCACTGTAGTACTGTATATCACATGTGTATCACACACGCTCGTATACTGTAACGGTGTTTTTTATTTTCATATGATCGTTATCGCTCTCCCCTCGCACTGATATGTTTATGCCTGTATGTTCTTGCATCATTATGTTTGAATTTTTGTGCCGTTCTTGACTGGAACGGGTTGTATATAAACTCATGCTACGTCCAAATAAAGTTAGTTGCATTCTTCTCGTTCCTCAGTCACTCCTAACACGGTAGCACATGGGGTTTGGCCACTTCTCATCATCACGCCGGTTGGTGCGGATTGGTGATGGTGGGAGACTTTAGTCTGATCACTCACAACAGACCAACCTAGCACGGGTGGCCCTGATTAGTACAGCTTTGCTGATCGTGGCGATACACAAAACCTTTCACCAAATAGAGGTATCCCCACTCAGAGAGAGAACACTACTGATTAAATTATTTATTAAGAGTGT
>NC_090728.1:179952573-179960073 GCF_036898095.1 Palaemon carinicauda
ATATATATATATATATATATATATATATACACAGTATATATATATATATAATATATATATATATATATATATATATATAAAACAAACATGTTGCATATGCATATATGTGTGCATATATACATATATGTATGTATGTATATATATATATATATATATATATATATATATATATATATATATATATATATATATATATAAACGTACATGTAAGTTTTCATTGTATTCTTAAAAGGTTACATGATATTTAAAGACCAATAAAATCATTTAGCAATTGCTAAATGATTTTATTGGTCTTTAAATATCATGTAACCTTTTAAGAATACAATGAAAACTTACATGTACGTTTATATATATATATATATATATATATATATATATATATATATATATATATATATATATATATATATATAAACGTACATGCAAGTTTTCATTGTATTCTTAAAAGGTTACATGATATTTAAAGACCAATAAAATCAATTTAGCAATCAAACATTGCAACATGAAAGCCATTCTGCACATTTAACTCGAAGTACATTTTCATATATACGTCAGCACTCTCTCTCTCTCTCTCTCTCTCTCTCTCTCTCTCTCTCTCTCTCTCTCTCTCTCTCATTACCATCTCCCTCCATTCCAAGTATTTGTCTTCTGCAGAATGTGATTTTCGCTTTGGCGAAATTTACACGGTTATTTTCCTCTGCGGATAAAGGATCTTTTTATCTGGCGAGAGATAAGGGAGATAAAGATGGTAGGAGGGATAGGGGGAAGTAGAGGAGAGGGTGGGATTAAAAGGGAGGGAATTGGGAAAGCTGAGAGGTAGGAAGAACTATGAGGAGAGTGAGAGGTGGCGAAAAGAAAACGAAAGTTGTGGAAGAGGTAAGAGGCTGTGAAAGAAGGAATAAGAGAGGAAGTAAGAAGTTGATGAAGACTTAAAGAAGCTACGAAATAAATACGAAGGTATGGAAGGAAAAGGTTAGAGAAGAAGAAAGAAATTCGAATGCGAAGCACAAGGGAATCAGAAAGTGGGAAGAGGTTTAAAGAAAGAATAAGAAAAGGGAAGAATGCTGGGGAGGAGTTGGGTGGAAGAAAGATAAGGAAAATGGAAAGAGGGGAAAGGAGTTGGGAAGAGGGAAGAAAAGATGGGAAAAAGGAAGATCCAGATTACACTCAGACACACTATTCTATCTTATTTCTCTTCCTCTTGTTTTGTTAAAATAATTATAGTTTATATAGGAGATATTTATTTCAATGTTCCTGTTATTAAATGTTTTATTTTTCCTTGTTTTCTTTCCTCACTGGGCTATTTTCCCTGTTGGAGCCCCTGGGGCTTATAGCATCCTACTTTCCCGATTAGGGTTGTAGCTTAGCAATTAATAATAATAATAATAATAATAATAATAATAATATAAGGTAATGTTGTAACAGCGCCGTACTATTATCTACCATGCATTGTGTTGCTGTGCCTTTTCTTGCTTAAGATTTTTAAATGGGATAGTTAAAAAGCCAGATATCATTAACCTAAGACTAGCTGTGTTACACACGGGGAAATATAGGCATACACTTTTTCCGCAAGTCTTTTGAGTTTATGGAAAAATATGAGGAAATTAACAAGCGGAACAATACGGCATCCCACAGATACAGTATGGAAGTTATTATCTCAAGGATCAACCACCTTCATCAGTCCTTAAAACTGTTCACTTTTAGGATCTAGAATTTTTGTTGTCCTCTGCATTTCCTGAATTACATATAACCTGCCTTTTTTGAAGGCCATTAAGACTATCTCCTTACTGAGGTATAGTCTGAAATAATGCCTATACAGTATCCGTGTTTGTTTGTTCCCTATATAAATGATTCAAATAAACAAACAAACAAATAAATGATAAAAAAGATAGCTTTCGACTGACGTTTATAAAATGACACTAAAACGTAAATAACGATTTTAAGATTAATCACTAAAATGATAAACCACCATTTATTAGTTTGTCACCAAATCAAATAGTTGTCATTGCAATACACATCTAAATTAAAACTCAAACACTAAATAAAAAAATAAGAGCCTTTAATTAAAAGGTGACCGGGCGAGAAGAAAGACAATCAGACTCACAGAATCTGGTTTATTTCCAGACTCCTCCTTTCTTTAAGGATCTAACCCCCAGCCCCCTAAACCCACAAGACCCCTGACCTTATCCCTTCACCGATTAGTATCAGATGAGATTCTTGAGAGGGGGGGGGGGGGGAGAGGTGTTTGTAACGCCGAGGAGGAAGCCCAAGCGGGTGTCGATAGGGTATAAGGAGGCGCGCACACGCGCGCCCGTAACCTCCCTTGAAAGATGTTATCTCACAATTAGCGATCGGAGTTTAATTGGAAGCCATCACGACCCATTCCAAAAGGGCCGCTATCACCACCACCGCCTCTCTCTCTCTCTCTCTCTCTCCCAAAGGCCCATCCATCCAATATCCTTCCTCACGCCCAATGTCCCCCGTAGGAGTGGTAGTACGGTCGAGGGCGTATCACATCCTCGCCTATCTTCCGGGGATTCCTGACGGATCAAAAGGGCTTAAGGCAGCTTTATCCTAAGAGGACGACTTATGGATATGACTTTTCGGAACTTTTTAAGGAATATTTGAGGATGCAACGAGGTAGCAGGTAGACAAAACTGATGGGATTTTTGGAAAGGATTATTATCATAATAACGTTTGCACTGATTGAGAGCGGTTTCTAAAATTCATGCTTATGTCTGCAAATTAAATGGATCAGAATAAACATCCCCAGTCGAGGTTCATTAAACCCCCATAAGATTTTTCTTTCGTTTGCTAGAAAATACATTACTAAGAGTGACCCACCAATGTTAGAGTACACTAACTTTACAACAACACACTTTTAATACTAAGCAATCATAGAAATGCAGCAATTCGCTAGAATAAAAGTTACGTATATCAAAGGTGCTCTGTGAAAAAAAATCAGTGGTCATTGTCTGAAGAAAACACGAGTCATTCAGTTAAGAGAAATCAAGGCTAATTCCAAATGAAATTGTAAGGACCACCAGGAAGGGACAGCGAAGTTAGGAGGAGGTTATGTTTAAGAAATGTACTTACGAAATTGGAACAAAAGAATAAATTTATTGTATATCATAAAAACAATAGAAAAGAACTAACTGTGGATCTGGATCTCTGACCAATAAGACACTCTTACATTACTACCTACCTACCCACTCAATCAGTTCTATAACTTATTTAAAAAATATATATATTTCTTGTTAATAACTGAATAACAAAAATTGCTTTTTTAACTGAATTAAAACTTATATTGGACCTTTAAACTTTTCTCATGAATGCATTCTCTCCTTGATTGATTAATTGATTATAAGTTCTCTAGCATCCTGATTCACTCCTTGACAGAGATGAGACAGAGATGAAATCTTGGACAGTAACACCAGAACGGTTACAAATTACGGAGGTTGCGTCTATAATAACCTCAAAAGTTGTTGCTGTTTTTCAACTAAACTGGCTAATTGCGAGCAAAGGTTCTTGCTTCTATAGAGTAACCTTTAACATTTAAATGTATAGATGGGTCGGTTTCACTCCTGGTACCGGACAGTAATGTACCACCCGTGTGTCACACGATCGTACATAGTACGACATTTAATTTTTACCTCCGCCAGGAGGTTATGTTTTCGGTTCGGTTTGTCTGTTTGTTTGTTTGTCTGTCTGTCTGTGGACAACGTAGAGGCCACATTTCTACACGGAATCACTTCAAACTTGGCCAAGTAGTTCCCCAATGTGTATGGAAGAACTGATTAAATTTTGGTCAAGGTCACCCCAAGGTCAAGGTCACAGGGGTCACTGGTGTCACTATGACATAAGTGGCCATATCAAGAGACAGAAATAAAGCACTGACTTTTGCATAAGCCAACAGGGAAGTCCTAGTCCAGGCGCAACCCATGGGTGATGTTCAAATTTATAAAGGTCAAAGGTCAAGGTCATATTGGTGCATTATATCAATGTCATATTAAGTATCAGTGGCAAATGAACAAAGATCACTTGAAGGTCAAAAGTCAAGCAGGTCACTTGAAGGTCAAGTACATTTGAAGATCAAGGTCACTTGAAGCCAAGGTCATGTGAAGGTCAAGGTCAAACGTTACTTGAAAGTCGAAGTCACATCAATTCATGATTCTAGGACATATGGCGCTCTAGGTCACCTTGGCGGAGGTATGTCCTCTACGAGGACCATGTCCGCGTTCAGGACTTGCTCACTTGTTTGTATGTATTTTGCTTGTATCTTCGCTCTCCCCTCGCACTGTGAAAACCAGACATGTTATTTCAGGTTCTTATCAATGCGAGGGGAGAGCGAAGATGCAAGCATAATATATACAAAAAATGAAATGTCGTTACTATGTACGATCGTGTGACACACGGTTGGTACATGCACTCGTTTATATATAGATAAACCCCAGGCAAAAAGGGCATACAAAACATAACAGGCAATTTCATGTTCAACCGAAAAGCTCACCGGTTAACAGTTAACGGTGAGAAAAACAGACATGTTATTTCAGGTTCTTATCAGTGCGAGGGGAGAGTAAAGATACAAGCATAATATATAAAAAAAATGAAATGTTGTTACTATGTACGATCGTGTGACACCCGGTTGGTACAGTAAGGTGGTTCAATGTATTTATTTAGCAAGTACCCGTTATGTTCTTAAAAGGAGCGCTATAATAAACATAAAAACAAGGATCCAAAGAGATGTTTAAAAAAAGTAAAGCTAGAACATATCTTAATATATGTATAATAATTTAAAAAAAAAAAAATGAAAAATACTTCCTAACCACACCCAGGGAAGATAGGCATGAACTAAATCTATTTGCTGAGCCCACACAAAGGCAGATACTTAGATACATATATATTTCAGTGAATCTGTATGATAGTTACATCAGAGAAAATATTCAAGAGGACAATAGAAGCGACAAACAGTAGCCAGCGAGGTCAAAGAAAATATAAAGGAACATAAATACCAATCAAGACGACTTTGCAAGGCTGGTGTTCCTTAGGAAGCTTTGCATATGATAAACTAAGATCTCCAGCAAATGCAGGTGTGAGGTGTGTATGTACACACAAACAAACATACACACACACACACACACACACACACACACACATATATATATATATATATATATATATATATATATTATATATATATATATATATATATATATATATATATATTCAATAAAAGCCTAATGTTTTTTTCTGGGGCAACAATCGAGCACGTACGCGCGCATAAACAGTGTATGTATGTATGTATGTATGTATGTATGTATGTATGTATGTTACTAACAAATCCATTGATATGTATTATGTGGACTGATAATTCAGGCGAGTCTTATTCTGAAGGTTGGAAGAGATCTACTTTATGACAAATAAAGCAATTAAAGAAGTCGAAACCTAAGTGCTAATTTGCCTGTCATTTGGACAGACAAGGATTCGAGCCTAAAGTGAGGTAAAGGTAAAGGGATCTGGTTTCAGTTCCAGTATCATCAGAATAGATGCTCACCAGAACGTCAGCTGGACAAGCCCAATCCCCCAACTGTGGTAACCAACCACAGTAGTGGCATCTCCATTAAACAGCTTAAACTAACGGTCCAGGACTGGGATCGATTTGCTGATATACGAATGGTAGGCGAATGCATTAGCACTGTACTAGCCTGGAAGCTAGAGGTTAATTTCTTTTGAACACGACAATGTTGATTTTCATCATATATTGACTCTTAAGGGTAATTCGAATTACATGTTATCACTAGAGTCATCTGGAGGGTCGGGGAATTGGGTAAAAACGCCCTGAACATAACTAACTCTTACTGGATATAATAGCTCATTCTTAACCTCACCTCTCCAAAATCAAACTATTGTTCTCTAGTCTTAGGTAGTGACATAGCCTCTGTAACATGGCCTTCCACTGTCTTGGAATAGAGTTCTCTTGCTTGAGGGTATACTCGGGTACACTATTCTGTCTTCTTTCTCTTCCTCTTATTTTGAAGTTCTTATAGGTTATATATGAAATATCTAATTCAATGTTGTTACTGTTCTTAAAGTATTTTATTTTGATTGTTTATTACTTCTCTTGTAGTTTATTCATTGCATTATTTCCTTTCCTCACTGGGCTATTTTTCCCCGTTGGAGCCTTTGGGCTTATAACAGTCCGCTTTCCTACTAGGATTATATCTTGGCTTGTAATAACAACAACAACAATAATAATAATAATAATAATAATAATAATAATAATAATAATAATAATAATAATACTCTCTGCATGACCAAACCCCTATAAACACAAGGTCATCCTTTCACTTCTATAAACTTTTAACCACTTCTACTTATCTCTTAAATTTTTCCACCCTTGTTATTCTTTTCTGGCCAAATGTACTATAAAATTCACTTAAAATAATTTAAATACTTCCTTTCATTCGAACTTGCATTCACACTTCACTCCTATAAAGGAGTGTAGGCCCAATAGTCTCTCCTAATATTTAGCACGAAATTTTGTTTGTTAGTATATAAAACATATCCATAACAAATGAATTCCAAAATCAAACAAAAACACTAATTTCACTGCCTAATACCATAAAAAATAACTTAAATACTTCAATTAAACTGCATAAAAAAGCACATTAAAAATATGACTCCATTAAACATTAGACAGGATTCCAGAAAAAAAAACAATCATTAATTTAAAAGCAGTATTACAAAAATTATTTGGCAACAATTCGTTATAAATTTACCCCTCTAATAAAAATCAAGAATAAACAAATAGGAGCATAATTATAAGAGAAAGGTGAAAAAACAAACAATGCAGCTTGAATATTCACGACGAGTACAGCAGCGGTCAAAAAACTAAGCAAGGTTATTGGCAAGGTCTGAACCAAAATGACACGTATAACGATTTACTAGGAATATGCACGCACATCTCGAGACCATGAGATAACAACTGAAGCGTCTGAAATCACTGCAGGCGAAAATGCCCTTGTTAACAAGCTACTTGGGTCAGGGATATATCAATATTCATGAGATTGTTTCGAGGATTATCCACCCGTGTGGTTGTTGTTCAGTAACGGGTGAATCCGAGAGAGATAGTGGCGACAGGCTTCCAGCACAGGGGGTGGGGGGTGAGGTAGATCAAGATGGCGAGGGGGGAGGGGGAGATTGCACAAGGGATAAGGAATGCTATGGGAGTATGGAATGATATTCAGATGTAATTGAATTGGCACAGGAGTGGAAAATGGCACAAGGGGGAGGGGGTGGAAAATGGCGCAGGGAGTGGGGAAATACCAGTGATGGCGGGAAACGATCAATTGGAAAATCAGGATAAAAGTGATATTTATCAAAATATGGGATAATGTAATATACAGGTGTCAAGGAAGGTACATAAAAAGATGTCATTGGAATCAAAGAAATGCTTAATGCAATATATGAAGACGACAGCCTATTCAAAGGCACAGGAAG
>NC_090728.1:179967358-179969858 GCF_036898095.1 Palaemon carinicauda
GTATAAAACACTTCTAAGAATCAGAGATAATAAAATACTCGGGAGAGAGAGAGAGAGAGAGAGAGAGAGAGAGAGTTATATAGTTAGAATCAAGGGAAACCCAAACCATTTTCAGACTGTAAAATCCAAAATGCAGAAAATATATAAAAAAAAAAATTTTGTTTCCTTAGCGATAAAGGAAACGATAGTTATTAAGGACTATTACCAAAAATTAGTAATTATTTTTCCCGTTCTTTCCTCATAAAACGAGATGTCTCGTCATGCTTTCCTTTCTTCCACAATGAGAGAGACCATTAAAGTGAGATAAAAATGAGATATTATATGCAGACAGTTGTAAATAACACGGTCTCGTTGGGGTAACTGGATCCTTAATGTGTATATATAAACATGCATATACACATCTATACATAAAAAGCATATAGCCTATAAACACACACACACACACACACATATATATATATATATATATATAAATATATATATATATATAAATATATATATATAAATATATATATATATATATATAAATATATATATATAAATATATATATATATATATATATACATATATATATACATATATACATTATAAGTATGTATGTATATATATGTATATACAAGTGTGTATATATATATATATATATATATGTGTGTGTGTGTGTGTGTGTATGATAAATGAAATAACTCACAATGTATGAAAAAATGAAATTTATTTAGCATTCGAAGGGACCATCCCCTTTTTGTTTACTGAAGAGGAAGGGAGATGGTCCCTTCGAAAGCTAAATAAATTTTACTTTTTCATACATTGTGGGTTATTTCATTTATCATAAATACACGGAAAATTGTGTATTTTAATGTGTATGTATATATATACATACATACATATATAAACAGTAAACCATGCTAATGCACGAAGAATAACAATAAGCTGGGTTAAATTTATCATGGCATTTGAATACACGTTTTCACAGGCAATACATCCATTGTCAAAGGAAATGATAAACGAGAATCAGCCCCAAAAAGGACACCCAAAGCATACATAACCAACCGGATCTTGAAACAAAAAGCCACCCGACCGTCGCAGGAAACTCAAAACAAAACAACACACAATTCAACAACAATCAAGGTAACAATAACGCATTAAATTCCACCAGGAAGTACAGGGTCAAATCCGCTATGGAATTGTACAAAGGTCAGAAGTCTGGGTAATGTTATACAGATTGTAACTTCAGAACACTGAATCTCGTGTTACTATTATACCTTAACGTGGTGAAAAGGTTTGTGAATCGCCATGATCAGCAAATCTGTACTAGTCAGGGCTATTCATACTAGGTTGGTTTGCTGTGAGTGATCAAGCTAAAAGTCTCTTACCATGACCATCCTGTAGAGGCGAGCCAGTTGAAGAAAACTGGGCAAACCCCAGGCACGAATACTGAAAGCCCTAGTCCTGCAGTGTACTAGAATGGCTGCATTTGTTGTTATAAGTGTGTGTGTGTGTGTGTGTGTGTGTGTGCTGGGAACAGTATCCATGCCATACCCAGAACCGATTGAAACCAAGACAGCACAAGGGACAAATTAAGGATCTACAAACCAGTCTCTTCAAAGACAATTGAATTATACGAATGGAAAATGGCTGCATGGATTAAATTCCAAAGAATGGTTGTGACAGGAAAGAAACATTGAATGATATCAATTCGAAGATTGCTAATTTCGTTAACATGACCTTGAACTCACACAGGCTCTTGTTTTATGGAGTGAAAAGGAGAGATGGCACGGTATGGACCTTTGGAAAATTTCTAAACAGCAGACATTCGAACTTGGAAACTAGCAAAGAATGAGTCTGGCGTAACAAAAGGGCAGAAAATTGCCAACTTTTGTCATGAAAAAAGACATGGAAGATGAAAATGAGAAACCAGGCTCGGTTTTTTTTTTTTTTTTTTGTTATAAAAGCCTACATTAGAGAGAGAGAGAGAGAGAGAGAGAGAGAGAGATTCAAAACTGAAAAAAATGTGAAAATAACGAAGAATATGATTTTCCTATTTAAATACGACTGAACTACGCAATCATAAATACTAGTTATAAGACTAGCTATGGAAATGCATTTCTAATTCTTCCAATGATGAGTTCTTCAATTCAGGTCAAATAACTTGCCACAAATACAAAAACATTGGTATTTTTGGTAAAAGCGAAGTAAAAGGTAAAATCAAAATTTTGGCATACAAATGGAACGCTTTCAAGACGAAAGTTCAACATTTCATTGAAATGGGAAAAGGATTTTATAAATTTTCTGCCTTTAACACGACCAAATCGTTCAAATATAAACCAAAGTTTTATTTCACGAAAATATTATCAGTCGTTTCTATCAAAAATAATTTCCAAACTAAAGGGGCACTCAGTAGAGAGCTGACTTCCGCCGCGGCAGCTTATTTCTCGACCTTTTAATCGACCTTGACAGTGACCCTTGACCTTAACATGTAGGCCTATAAACTGGCGTGGATTT
>NC_090728.1:179974858-179977358 GCF_036898095.1 Palaemon carinicauda
CACAGCTACTCTTGAATTGTGTGAGGTAATATATTTCATCTTTTATTTCACGGTTGAAACACCTCGTCTTATTGATATTTTTTTTTTATCTCTCTCTCTCTTCTGTACACTGTGCAGACTGGTCTAGTTGAAGAACATTGCTTATATAATCTCGTTGGTAACACTATTGTTAATATTATTATTATTATTATAATCATAATTATTAGCCAAGCTAGAGCCCTAGCTGAAAAAAAGCAGAATCCTACAAGCCCAGGGGCTCCAACAGGGAAAGCACCCCAGTGAGTTAAGTAAATAAGGAAATTGGAAATAAACTATATATAGGTGACGAATAAAATATATAAAATTTCAAAATCAGTTTTAATATAAAAATAGATCAGTCATATATAAACTATAGAACTAATCATGAATATAGAGCAGTAATAATTGAGAAACCAGTTCATTGCACATTCAAATATATAAAGATGATGTATCAAGGTAACAGAGAAGCAGACAGCTGACAATTTTCTATTCTTCGCTAACTACAATCCTTATTGTAGGTTCCCACAATACAAATAAGGCTAAACTCACACCAGGGGCCTACGCAGCGCCCCCACCCTCTCTCTCTCTCTCTCTCTCTCTCTCTCTCTCTCTCTCTCTACTTTTATTGATTAACAAAAAATAAATAATTTGTGTAATTTTAACTGTGAAGTCATTTACAAAGTGTACATCCCATAAATATGCATGCTACTTCATTTTAAAGAATAGGGGACATAAAAAAATAATTTGCACAGTTATCCATAAAAAAACAGAAATGCAATTTAAGTAGTACTTATCAAGTTGGGTCGCATAGTATATTCTACATCTGATTATCACATAAAAGATTATGGCAACTTACGGCAAATATTTACGGAGAGCTTTTAATTTTCACATCAAATTCTTATTTATAACACCACAAAAACAATTAAAAACACGTGTATATTATTTAGCCAAATCCAGCTAGAACCAGAAGACAACTATTCACCAATCGTTATACAAATCTAAAACATACCTTTATAACAACAAACGGGACGCGGACCGGCTCAGGCTAAACACACCTGTTCACTGACACCTGTCTATACAGACTAAAAGAGGTCTCCCTATCACCAAGAGGATGTCAGGAATACCAACATGTCGTTTGCAAAATGGGGCACTTGCCCCTAACGTGTTGCGTGCGTAGGGGAGGTATATGGGAGGGGGGGGTTTATAGGATGGTAAGGAGGGAGGGAGGATATCCTGTAGTAGCTAAATACCAAAATTAAGAAATGTGTGTTCCCGCTAATCTTGCTTGCGTAGAGACCTATGTTAAGACACACACACACACACACATATATATATATATATATATATACATACATATATATACATACATACATATATATATATATATATACATATACATACATATAACATACATATATATCTATATCTATATATATATACATATACATATATATACATACATATATATGTATATAAATATATATATATATATGTATATATATATATATATATGTATATATATATATATATATATATTTATAGATATAAAATATACTGTATTTAACAAGATACTCTTTATCACATACGGGAGATATATGTATGTATGGGGAGAGAGAGAGAGAGAGAGAGAGAGAGAGAGAGAGAGAGAGAGATTTAAAAATTTTTTAAGGCTATTTGAATTTTCGTAATTATGTGCAAGATTTGACTCTAATAGAGATATATCACTTGATCTGTGATGAACTGCAACGCACCAACTTCTTTAGATTTGAAACTCTTAAAGGTTTAAAGGCCACTCATGAATGGCAGGGGCAAGGACAATACCCTAGAGACGGACCATATACAAATATGATCAGCGCACAAGACCCCTCTCAAAACCACGCTAGGACCAAGGAAGGCCAGGCAATGGCTACTGATGACTCAGCACATAGACCTATAGGCTCTCCCAAAATCACCATCCTTAGCTCACAAAGATGGTCAGTTTGCAGCGACCAAAGAAACTTAAGAGTTAGAGCGGGATGCAAACCCAAGTCTGGCGTTTATTAGTCAGAGACGTTACCACATCGGCCACTATAACCCTCTTGCAATGCTATTCTGGTAACATGACTCACTGATACGCAACATTGATCGATTTACAATAAAACGTTTTCACACACTATACTTGGTCATTTAACGATATTTAGGGAATAACAATAGTTTCCTATAACTATATGTGCATAAAGATATTTGGACATCCAATATCTGCACGTCATCATCCTATGCCTATTGACACAATGGGCCAGTCGTCTGTATCTTGAGCTTTTAATTCAATACTTCAATATCCATACGTACACGCACATAAAAAGGTTTATCCTGAATTCGATCTACAAACAATATACTGTATATATATATATATATATATATATAATGTATGGATGTACGTATATATCACACATTAGTTTCCGCTAACAGGAGTTTGATTCAAAGAAATAATAGTACAACGCTC
>NC_090728.1:179982358-179984858 GCF_036898095.1 Palaemon carinicauda
ATGCACATATATAATTCAAGCTGCTCCTCTGAGCTTTAAAGAAGCAAAAATACAGAATCTTTTATATATATATATATATATATATACACATACATACACACGTGTATACATATTATTATTATTATTATTATTATTATTATTATTACTTGCTAAGCTACAACCCTAATTGGAAAAGCAGTATGCTATAAGCCCAGGGGCTCCAACAGGGAAAATAGGGGAGTGAGGAAAGGAAACAAAGTAAAACGACATATTTTCTATAAAAACTTTCCCAAAATAAGAGGATGAGAAATAAGATAGAATAGTATGCCCGAGTGTACCCTCAAGCAAAGGAACTAGAACCCAAGACAGTGAAGACCATTTTAGAGAGGTTATGGCACTATCCAAGATAAGAGAACAATGGTTTGATTTTGTAGTGTCCTTCTTCTAGAAGAGCTGCTTATCGTAGCTAAAGTCTCTCATCTACACTTACAAAGAGAAAAGTGGCCACTGAACAATTACAGAACATAGGGAGAATTGTTTGGTAATCGGCGTTGTCATGTGTATGAGGAGAGGAGAGGATGTGTAATGAATAGGCCAGACTATTCGGTGTATGTGTTAGGCAAAGGGAAAATAAACCGTTATCAGAGAAAAGGATCCAATGTACTACTGTCTGGCCAGTCAAAAGCCCCCATAACTCTTAAGCGGTGGCTGGTGCCCTGGCCAACCTACTACCTACCTATTATATATATATATATATATATGTGTGTGTGTGTGTGTGTGTGTAGAGAGAGAAAAAACAGATATTCAATTACCTTTTGTGTTGTAAATGCATATATAAAGTTTAATCTACTTTATGAGCTGTACTCAAGCAAAAATGTTAGAGAGAGAGAGAGAGAGAGAGAGAGAGAGAGAGAGATTCTATCATTCTAGGATCGTCAGTGCTCGAAAACACCCCAAAAAATCCGCTTTCTCAAAATCAGATAAGAGAAGGATCTCTGACAGGGGCCTACTTGTTGCCAGTGACACAGTCCTGGCCACTACTGGTACCTTACGAATGCATTCGTCATCCGGGTTCATAACCAGAGCCCTAATTAATGCATAAAAGAGAAGTAATATACCCCCCCCTCTCTCTCTCTCTCTCTCTCTCTCTCTCTCTTTCATTATAGAGAAGGATCAGAAAATAGTAGCTGGGAGTCTCTCTCTCTCTCTCTCTCTCTCTCTCTCTCTCATATCATAAAGTAGGTGGACAGTAATGGATTACATTTATTTTTAGATTACATATACATACAATTATATTTACTAATAATTATTGCATTGGTAATTAAATTTTATTACGAATACAAAAACCCATAGAGATATACAGTATCATATATTATATATATACATATATATATATATATATATATAGAGAGAGAGAGAGAGAGAGAGAGAGAGAGAGAGAGAGAAAGAGAGAGAGAGAGAGAGAGAGAATGACAATGAAAAATTTACAAGACGGATGAGAAGGTTAAAAGGAGGAGACCTCACGTAAATGAGGAGGGGGGGGGGGAAAGCCGGAGAAAGGAGTATCCCCCTCCCCCCTTAAAAAATCCAAGGGAAGGAGGGGGTTGAGGTTATCCGTGAAGGACCTGACTGAAGACGGATTCCTTAATTGAGTAATCTCACGAGCGAGTCCAATCTCGAAACAACGGTCACTTTTATTTCGCGGGGCATTCCAAGGGCTTTACAAAATGGACTAAAAATATATCCTACAGCGAGATGGGGACGTCTTTTTTTTATTTTTTTATTTCTTATTTTTTTACAAAATACAATGATGCTATTAATATTCTTTTTATAGATTTGATCCGTGAATGGAATGCGCCAAGATTATTCGATTTTTATTCACTTTTGGACATTGTTCTTGATTTGGCTACGGATTTGAGGGCCTAATGACAACCCGTTTTATTATTATTATTCTTATTATTATTATTATTATTATCATTATTATTATTACTAGATATGCTACAACCCTAGGTGGAAAAGCAGGATGCTATAACCCCAAGGGATCCAACAACTACAAATTATTTCTACTACTACTACTACTACTACTACTACTACTACTACTACTACTACTATTATTATCATTATTATTATCATCATCATCATCCTCATTATCATTAATATTTATAGGTTTAAAGGCCACCCATGAACAACAGGGGCAAGGGACAGTGACATTGACCTATCGAGCAGGACAATGCCCCAGTGACTGATCATATATTCATATGATCAGCGCCCAAGCCCTCTCTCCACCAAAGCTAGGATATAGGAGGGCCAGGTAATGGCTGCTGATGGCTCAGCAGCTCGACCTACTGTATAGGCTCCCCCAAACACCCTATCCTTAGCTCGCAAGGATGGTGAGGTTGCAGTGACCAAAGAAACTAAAGAGTTTGAGCGGGACTTTAAACCCAGTCTGATGTTCACCAGTCAAGGACGTTACCACATTATTATTATTATTGAGGTAGTAGGTTGGCCAAGGCACCAGCCG
>NC_090728.1:179994858-179997358 GCF_036898095.1 Palaemon carinicauda
ATGCCGGTTTTTCATCTTTGTTTTCTTTTCTAACTTACATTTTACGCATTGTACTTATAATCTGGCAGTTGTAAATTTTCTGCGAAAGTATTTTGTTTATTTAGTTAATACTACATGTGGCTTTGAATAATAGGAAAGAACATAGGGACATCGCGTATAGTGTCTTTTGCCAGAAGCCAAACGATACAAATATCTTTTATATCTTGAAAACAATATTATGGATAGCTTAAATAAAAAGAAAAAAAAATCTCGCAATTTTACGTCGTGGCAGAATCAATTCTAATGAAAAAGTAACACAGAAGGCATAATATCTCACAAGATATTCTGCAAGTCTATCTAATTCTATCTATTTCCTCTTCCTCTCGTTTTGTTTAAGTTTTTATAGTTTATATAGGAAATACTTATTTCAATGTTGTTACTGTCCTTAAAACATTTCAAATGTTGTTACTTTTGTTAACATATTTTATTTTTCCTTGTTTCCTTTCCTCACTGGGCTATTTTCCCCGTTGGGGCCCCTGGGCTTATGGCATCCTGCTTTTCCAACTATGGTTGTAGCTTAGCAAGTAATAATAATAATAATGATAATAAGTCCAATTCAAATCTTTGTTTTGATATTTGACCACCACAACATTGGAGATGGAAAATCGATTATAAAGATATCCTGAAAAGGTTTTACAACTGAATCCAAAAGAGGGAAGAAAATAGGGGCAGACCCACTAGTTTTCATGAGCTGTTTTTTAACGTATCTATTTTCTGAAGTTTAATCTTATATTAATGTTTTTTCACATTTCTTAAATCCAAACCTATCTTCCAACCAAAGTGATTATGCGTTTACCATTCCAACATACCCTCTTGCATCTCCATTAGCCGGCACAGACAAACTTACTCTGATAAAAGTCCCAACTTAAAAAAAGGACTTAGATAAACCTTCTTCGTGGTATAACCCATTAATTATAAGTAACGCTGCATAATTAATCTGCCTTTTTTTCAGTTTCAACCCAGTGGTGATGTCAACGAACTCGAGTTCTTGTTTCTAGAGTAAACAAGACACGTTTACATATACAATAAGAAAGGCATTATTGCGTCAGTGTATCACGTTGCTATATTTCTCAATGTCGACCAAAGCCCCTTAATTTAAGAGACTGCATATAAAAACTAAAAGTGTTCATCTGCTAAATGTCGACAAACAACACCCCTCCATCTCATTAACTATTATCATGCACGGAGTTTCGTAGTTCAAGTATATTAAAGCACTACCATTTTATAATATATTCTGCAAACAATTCACACAAGTATTTTCAATTTTTTATATTATTGAATTTCCACATCACTACTATATAAATTGTGCTACCATTCATACTACCCTTAATTTTCAATTTTTCTAAAGTGCCCTATTAAGCTGTAATTCATATTTGAATCCCATTTCTTTTTATCCGATCATCAGCCTGAATTTAGGGAATGTATATGCACAATTTCCAATCTTCCATTATTGATACTATTATCAACTGTTCAATCCTCTTGGCTTCCAATACCCTATCCTCAATCCTCCTAATCTTCAGTTCTTATACCCTTTTATAAGTACCAGAAGATTAAATCTTCAGTATGTCTATTACACATCAAAGCATCAGTAAAATAAAGTCAAGATTCCTTTTCTTACCACACAAATTTACACTAAAATCTGCCTATCTGAATTTCTTGTCACTCCTTGCATGGCGTCTGTATACACGCACACGCACATATATATATATATATATATACATATATACATATATATATATATATATATATGTATATATATATATATATATATGTGTATATATATATATATATATATATGTGTGTGTATATATATATATATATGTGTGTGTGTGTGTGTGTGTGTGTGATTGTGTGAAAATAGAGACAAGAAATAAATGTCCTGAACAAACCTTTACGCTGTTAATAAATATGCGTACTTAGGACGGACATGGCTTCATAACACATACTTGACGTTGGCTATTTCCAAACCAGACTCGTCAATCTCCCACAAAAAAAGAGAGAGAAAAAAATCTTGTTCTGCCTTTAGCAGGCAACCTCCTAATCTTTTAAAATTCCTTTCTGCACCAGAAAAATATAAGATGAAAATATACAGTACATATAACCTATACTGCTCTTTCCGAGTGCGTTTGTTACAAATCTGCCATTTTCTTTAATTAATAAAAACTGCTTATCACAACTTCTGGAACCTACATTATTAACAAAATCTATTCAATCTTGTCATACAATTCCAAAAAAGTAACGAAAATATGATATTAATCTTAAGCTTACCAAAACTTCAAGTCAGGACCCCTGGGTTATTTACCTGGAAAAAAAGAATAGAACTTTGTAAAAATTTATTTTCTTAAAATTCAACAAAATTACCTTACAATATAGAAGAATTACATCAATGATCATTTATGAAAGTATTCATTACTATCAATGGAAAATTTAATGAATAATAAAATCAATAACCTTCAATGAA
>NC_090728.1:180009858-180012358 GCF_036898095.1 Palaemon carinicauda
GGCTTAGGATGGGAGAGGGAAGTAGGAATAATATGCAATATGGAGGGTAAGGAGGTTAAATGGGAAAGAGAAGTGGGCTTGTAGGAGGAGAGGGGGAAGGCGGAGGAGATGAGGGAAGCAGGAGGGGAGAGGGAAAGTAGAAGGGGGGGGGAAAGTAGGAGAGGGGGAGGTAGAAATAAGATGCAATAGGGATGGTAAAGAGAAATAGGCGAAGGGTATTGGGGTAAAGGTGATGCAAATGAGAAAGATGGAAAAAATTATGAACAAGAGGAAAGAAAAGGAGAAAGGTGAATTGATAAAGAACAAAACCACAATGAAAGAAAAAAATCCTATACTAGTGTACACGACCCGTCAAAACAGAATGTTAAATATTTAGACAAATACACACACATTCAATCTATCCCACTCCGCTCCACCCCCTTTCCTAACTACAACACGTCAGTTTCGACAATTTGCGGGAGTGTGTGGTTTCCAAGTGTACCTCTCGGGTTACCCCCTCCCACCAGAGTATGACTACTTCCACTCCCCTTACCCGGAGAGAGACTGAGCAGTTCTGGATTTGGCAATGTCGCTGAGCTTGACAGGGAGATATATATATATATATATATATATATATATATATATATATATATATATATATATATATATATATATATATAATATATATATATATATATATCTATATATATATATCTATATATATATATATATATATATATATATATCTATATATATATATATATATATATATATATATATATATATATATATATATATATATATATCTATATATATATACATATATGTATATATATGCGAGAAATATTTAGCAAAAGGTAAGGAGGTGTATGTTGCATTTAATAATAATAATAATAATAATAATAATTCCTTTATTCCATAAAACAATGTGTATTCTGTTACATAAAGAATGTATTTATGGATCTGGAGAAAGCATATGATAGAGTTGATAGGGAAGCAATGTGGAATGTGATGAGGTTATATGGAGTTGGTGGAAGGTTGTTGCAAGCAGTGAAAAGTTTCTACAAAGGTAGTAAAGCATGTGTTAGAATAGGAAATGAAGTGAGCGATTGGTTTCCGGTGAGAGTGGGGCTGAGACAGGGATGTGTGATGTCGCCGTGGTTGTTTAACTTGTATGTTGATGGAGTGGTGAGAGAGGTGAATGCTCGAGTGCTTGGACGAGGATTAAAACTGGTAGACGAGAATGATCATGAATGGGAGGTAAATCAGTTGTTGTTTGCGGATGATACTGTACTGGTAGCAGACACAGAAGAGAAGCTTGACCGACTAGTAACAGAATTTGGAAGGGTGTGTGAGAGAAGGAAGTTGAGAGTTAATGTGGGTAAGAGTAAGGTTATGAGATGTACGAGAAGGGAAGGTGGTGCAAGGTTGAATGTCATGTTGAATGGAGAGTTACTTGAGGAGGTGGATCAGTTTAAGTACTTGGGGTCTGTTATTACAGCAAATGGTGGAGTGGAAGCAGATGTACGTCAGAGAGTGAATGAAGGTTGCAAAGTGTTGGGGGCAGTTAAGGGAGTAGTAAAAAATAGAGGGTTGGGCATGAATGTAAAGAGAGTTCTATATGAGAAAGTGATTGTACCAACTGTGATGTATGGATCAGAGTTGTGGGGAATGAAAGTGATGGAGAGACAGAAATTGAATGTGTTTGAGATGAAGTGTCTGAGGAGTATGGCTGGTGTATCTCGAGTAGATAGGGTCAGGAACGAGGTGGTGAGGATGAGAACGGGTGTAAGAAATGAGTTAGCGGCTAGAGTGGATATGAATGTGTTGAGGTGGTTTGGCCATGTTGAGAGAATGGAGATTGGCTGTCTGCTAAAGAAGGTGATGAATGCAAGAGTTGATGGGAGAAGTACAAGAGGAAGGCCAAGGTTTGGGTGGATGGATGGTGTGAAGAAAGCTCTGGGTGATAGGAGGATAGATGTGAGAGAGGCAAGAGAGCGTGCTAGAAATAGGAATGAATGGCGAGCGATTGTGACGCAGTTCCGGTAGGCCCTGCTGCTTCCTCCGGTGCCTTAGATGACCGTGGAGGTAGCAGCAGTAGGGGACTCAGCAGTATGAAGCTTCATCTGTGGTGGAAATGTGGGAGGTTGGGCTGTGGCACCCTAGCAGTACCAGCTGAACTCGGCTGAGTCCCTGGTTAGGCTGGAGGAACATAGAGAGTAGAGGTCCCCCTTTTTTTTTTTTTTTTTTTTTGTTCTTGTTGATGTCGGCTACCCCCCAAAATTGGGGGAAGTGCCTTTGGTATATGGATGGATGGATATATATGTATATATATATAGATAGATAGATATATATATAGATATATGTATAGATATATATATGTATAGATATATATATGTATAGATATATATATATATATATATATATATGTATAGATATATATATATATATATATATATATATATATATATATATAGAGAGAGAGAGAGAGAGAGAGAGAGAGAGAGAGAGAGAGAGAGAG
>NC_090728.1:180019858-180021941 GCF_036898095.1 Palaemon carinicauda
ATATATATATACATATATACATAATATATACATATATATATGCATATATGCATATATATATATATATATATATATATATATACATATCTATATACATATATACATATATACATATATATATATATACTATATATAGTATATATATATATATATATATATATATATATATATATATTCCTATAGGCTCCCTCACACACCCCCCATCCTTAGCTCACAAGGATGGTGAGTTTGCAGAGACCAAAGAAAACTAACAGGTTTGAGCGGAGACTCTAACCCCAGTCTGCCGTTAACCAGTTAGGGACGCTACCACATCGGCCACAACATTTTGATAAGTATTGACCTAAAGTGGAGTTCAACTAACTAATATACCTACGATTTTTAGCTGCTCAAGTCAGCAAATAGTCAAATTTAATATAGCAAATTTCATCTTGCTTACTGCATAAAATTACATAATATTGATTGATTATAGGAATTATTATTATTACTTGATAAGCTACAACCCTATTTGGAAAAGTAGGATGTTATAAGCCCAGGGGGCTATAAATAGACCAGTGAGGAAAGGAAAAATTAAATATTTTAAGAGTAAAAACATTAAATAAATATCCCCTGTATAAACTATAAAACTTTAACAAAACTAGAGGAAGAGAAATAAGATAGAATAGTGTACCCGAGTGTACCCTCAAGCAAGAGAACTCTAACCCAAGACAGTGAAATTATGAATATTTAATACAATATCCTGAGGCTTATGATTTTAGTTGAATTTGTTTGTATCTCCGATTGTTTACAAATCGAATGATTGTAAATTGAGGTCCTGTATAGTGAATTATTATTATTATTATTATTATTATTATTAAATGCTAAGCTACAACCCTAGTTGAAAAGCAGGATGCTAAAAGCCCAGGGCCCCAACAGGGAAAATAGCCCAGTGAGGAAAGGAAAAATAAAATATTTTAAGAACAGTAACAACATTAAAATAAATATTCTACCATATAAAACTATAAAAACTTTAACAAAACAAGAGAAAGAGAAATCATAGATAGAATAGTGTTGCCCGAGTGTACCGTCAAGCAAGGGAACTCTAAACCAAGACAATCGAAGACCATGGTACAGAGGCTATGGCACTACACCAAGACTAGAGAACAATGGTTTGATTTGGAGTCTCCTTCTCCTAGATGAGCTGCTTACCATAGTTAAAGTATCTCTTCTACCCTATCCAAGAGGAAAGTAGCCACTGAACAATTACAGTCCAGTAACCCCTGGGGTGAAAAGAATTGTTTGGTGATCTCAGTGTTGTCAGGTGTAGAGGACAGAGTAGAATCTGTAAAGAATAGGCCAGACTATTCGGTGTCAATGTAGGCAAAGGGAAAGAACCGTAACCAGAGAGAAAGATCCAATGTAGTACCGTCAGGCCAGTTAAAGGACCCCATAACTCTCTAGCGGAAGTATCTCAACGGCCGGCTGGTGCCCTGGCCAACCTACTACCGAATTAAATGTTCCCGTGAGAAAAGCACTTAACGTGAACGTCTTAACGAATCAACTGGCATCCTCACTGTTGTTAGAGAGTAAAGATCATGTGATTCATTCATTTGTAAACAAACAACCCCTTTGGACCTTCTCAGGAATAGTAAAAGCGTGTGACAATAGAACGCAATATTCCCGTGGTGATTTTAGTCTATTTTTGGAAAAATTATTTTGGTACATTTTTGTGAGAAAATAATTGATTTTTACCTCCGCCAACGAAGTTGCAAGATTAAGTTTTACCCCCTGTTTGTGTGTTTGTTTGTATGTATGTATGTGTATTTGTGAACAGCTTCCTGGCGACAATTTTAATCGTAGAGTAATGAAACTTACCGGGATTAACTTGTGTAAAAAGCTGGAAATTATTAAATTTTGGAATGTCAATGTCAAAGATCAAGGTCAAGTAAAACGTCGAGTAATAACTGCCGCGGCGGAGGTCTGCACTCTACTGACTGCCCCTCTAATTGGAAAAATTGTTTTGGTACATTTTTGTGGGAAAATAATTGAAGATTTTTTCTATAAATAAAGCTTCTGTAACAGTCAATCCGATTATGCTGTATCAAAA
>NC_090728.1:180034941-180037441 GCF_036898095.1 Palaemon carinicauda
TGACCGGACAAAATTGCTGAGAACTTATGAAATCGTTATCCGGATGGAGACATTAATGACCGGACAAAACTGCTGAGAACTTATGAAATCGTTATCCGGATGGAGACATTAATGACCGGACAAAATTGCTGAGAATTTATGAAATCGTTATCCGGATGGAGACATTAATGACCGGACAAAATTGCTGAGAATTTATGAAATCGTTATCCGGATGGAGACATTAATGACCGGACAAAATTGCTGAGAACTTATGAAATCGTTATCCGGATGGAGACATTAATGACCGGACAAAATTGCTGAGAACTTATGAAATCGTTATCCGGATGGAGACATTAATGACCGGACAAAACTGCTGAGAACTTATGAAATCGTTATCCGGATGGAGACATTAATGACCGGACAAAACTGCTGAGAACTTATGAAATCGTTATCCGGATGGAGACATTAATGACCGGACAAAACTGCTGAGAACTTATGAAATCGTTATCCGGATGGAGACATTAATGACCGGACAAAACTGCTGAGAACTTATGAAATCTTTATCCGGATGGAGACATTAATGACCGGACAAAACTGCTGAGAACTTATGAAATCGTTATCCGGATGGAGACATTAATGACCGGACAAAACTGCCGAGAACTTATGAAATCTTTATCCGGATGGAGACATTAATGACCGGACAAAACTGCCGAGAACTTATAAAATCGTTATCCGGATGGAGACATTGATAACCGGACAAAATTGCCGAGAACTTATAAAATCGTTATCCGGATGGAGACATTGATAACCGGACAAAATTGCCGAGAACTTATAAAATCGTTATCCGGATGGAGACATTGATAACCGGACAAAATTGCCGAGAACTTATAAAATCGTTATCCGGATGGAGACATTGATAACCGGACAAAATTGCCGAGAACTTATAAAATCGTTATCCGGATGGAGACATTGATAACCGGACAAAATTGCCGAGAACTTATAAAATCGTTATCCGGATGGAGACATTGATAACCGGACAAAATTGCCGAGAACTTATAAAATCGTTATCCGGATGGAGACATTGATAACCGGACAAAATTGCCGAGAACTTATAAAATCGTTATCCGGATGGAGACATTGATAACCGGACAAAATTGCCGAGAACTTATAAAATCGTTATCCGGATGGAGACATTGATAACCGGACAAAATTGCCGAGAACTTATAAAATCGTTATCCGGATGGAGACATTGATAACCGGACAAAATTGCCGAGAACTTATAAAATCGTTATCCGGATGGAGACATTAATAACCGGACAAAATTGCCGAGAACTTATATTAACCGGACAAAATTGCTGAGAACTTATAAAATCGTTATCCGGATGGAGACATTAAAAACCGGACAAAATTGCCGAGAATTTATATAAAATCCTTATCTGGATGGAGACATTAATAACCGGACAAAATTGCTGAGAATTTATAACATTTTGATCTAGATGGAGACATTAATAACCGGACAAAATAGCTGAGAATTTATAAAATCTTTATCTGAATTGAGTCATTAATAACCGGACAAAATTACTGAGAATTTATAAAATCTTTATCTGGATGGAGACATAAATAACCGGACAAAATTGCTGACGTAAAATCAAATAAAAATACAATAATTCATTTTTATCCTTTCTATCGTACCAAGCAAAGGCAAGGTAGAAACCGATACCTTTCAAGAAAGGAAGGCATAATTGTTTATTTATTTTATTCAATTAAAGATGAATCTTAAGACAATTGATGATCTCAAGTTACAAAAGACCCGAGTGTCTTTTGGCTACTAAACAATCTGCATTTAAGATAACTGATTCGCATGAATAGCATTAACATTTCTTCAACGTCTACTGTAAATAAGCTGTCATAAAAAGATATTAATTGTTTATCATATAAAGCTAAAAACTCTGGAATTAATACAAAACAACTAAAACTCCTAGGAAAATCAAGGTTGATAACAAAAACAATACATGCACACATATACATGCATTATCTACATACATACATCCATTTATATACAGTATATATTAAAGGTAAAAGTAACTACTATTTAATCTAAGACTGACCAGTGGGTTCATCCAATTAATCAATCTCTCTCTCTCTCTCTCTCTCTCTCTCTCTCTCTCTCTCTCTCTCTCCACTTCGGTAGCTGTCTTCTCCCACCCTTTCCCATGATAGAGAACAGCTCTTTTATGCTATTTTACAAGCACTCCCCCCTACCCCAGTCTACCCCCTGGTCCCAATATACCGGATTTCATCTCTAGACTTGGTCTGACGCGTTGGAATCCAACGCTGTCAGCGGGAAGACAACGATCTCCATTCATCCAAATCACACTAATAGGAGAGAGAGAGAGAGAGAGAGAGAGAGAGAGAGAGAGAGAGAGAGAGAGAGAGAGAGAGAGAGAGAGAGAGAGGGGGGGGGGTGCTACCTCCTTGAAGCTCTCCTACTTTATATAAAGTTTGATGATCTTTGAATGTC
>NC_090728.1:180049718-180162218 GCF_036898095.1 Palaemon carinicauda
AAACAAGTGAGGTATCTCACTACTGTTTAAATGTAGGCTACAAAAATACTGCCAAAACATGAGGCAAAAGCAATTAAGAATAAAAAAAAAGGGACAAAGCCAAATAAAAATAAACCCAAAGCAAAAACAGCAACAGGAAATTAAAAATATTACGACCAGTTGAAAAAGATAAAAATAATATTGGGAAATAAAAACAAAGTAACCAGAGCAATTGAAAAATCAAAACAAAAGGAACAAAAACAACATGAAATTAAAAACGAAAGTAATAACAGTAAATTCTTTAAAATACCACCATTTGTAAAAAATAAAAATATTGGAAATAAAAACAAAGTAACCAGAGCAATTGAAAAATCAAAACAAAAGCAACAAAAACAATATGAAATTAAAACAAAAGGAATAACAATTAAATTCTTTAAAATACCACCAGTTGAAAAAAAAAATATTGGAAATAAAATAAAGCAACCAGAGCATTGAAAAATCAATACAAAAGCAGCAACAGCAATATAGAATTAAAAACAAAAGTAATACAGTAAATTTTTCAAAATACCACCAATTGAAAAAAAAAAATTGGAAAAAAACAAAGTAACAACAGCAATTGAAAAATCAAAACAAAAGCATCAATATGAAAATAAAAACAGAAGTAATAACAGTAATTAGAAAAAAATACACCAATTAAAAAATGAAAAGGTAGAACCAATTAACGATAAACACAACAGTAAAAAAATTATTAATAAATAAAGTAAAATCAACAGCAATAAAAAATTATAAACAAAGTGTCCGTATGAAGCTTACATAGCAACAGACCAAACAAGGGAATGTAAAGTCAAATCACCACGAGAGAGAGAGAGGAGAGAGAGGAGAGAGAGAGAGGAGGAGAGAGAGAGAAGAGAGAGAGAGAGAGAGATCCTTGGTTGGAACCCCTCTGAAATTCCTCTCTGTAGTATTATGAGATGACGATATAGAATTACATCCTGCTCTCTCTCTCTCTCTCTCTCTCTCTCTCTCTCTCTCTCTCTCTCTCTCTCTCTCTCTCTCTCTCTCTCTCCATTAAAACTTTTCAGTTTTAAACACCAGTTCTTTTTCTCTTTTCTTAGCAGCCTAAATATGCCTCATTTTCACTGATTTAAACTCACCAAAATGAATGCTTTCCTCTTTGGGATTCTCTCTCTCTCTCTCTCCTCTCCTCTCTCTCCTCTCTCTCCTCTCTCTCTCTCCTCTCTCTCTCTCTCTCTCTCTCTACTCTCTCAAGCAGCAATCTTTAATCCCCGAGGGGTGATTCGAAGACATGATTCGCCATCAATAAACCAATTGCGAAAGAGATCTGTTAAAAATAGATGGGTATCGCAACATTCAGCTAATCCTGGATTAAAAAATAATAAACGGATAGTTTGACGTATAGCCGATGCAAGAGAATGCCGACATTTCCAGGAGGAAAAATAATGGAAAATGGTATTAGAAAGACGGTGGCATTACATATGGTAAGATAGCGGGGCACTCAGTAGAGCGCAGACCTCCGCCACGGCAACTTATTTCTCGACCTCGACCTTGGACCTTAACATGTACAGTATTAGCTGCGTGGGTTTGCATACACTCAAATATGAATCAAGTTTAAAGACTGTGACAACGATGTTCAAACTAATGGGTGATTACGTTAATTGGACATTTTGCTTGACCCTGACCTTTGACCTTGACCTTCAAAACATTTAATCGTTTCCAGATTTTTACATAGCAGTTAATCTCTACAAGTTTCATTAATCTAAGATTAAAATTGTGGTCAGGAAGCTCTTCACACACACAAATACACACACAAACGTGGGGTAAAATATAACCATCTTTCAACTTCGCTGGCTGAGGTAATAATAAGGTAATAAATTGTGATAACATTGGCTTCATACTTACAAGCCTATATAATATTAAAAAAAATATAGCATTTGAAAAAAATGCATCCAGTTCTTCAGATATAATGCTAGAAATATCCAAAATTTGATAAAAACAAAAAAGAGAGAAAAGGCAGATTACACCTTACAGAATGATGAAAGTCTATTCCCTAAGGTATCAAGGCTTCTTGTAAGCCTGTGCACGGCTTGGTTCTCATTCATATTACGTACAAATACCTTAGGTTTGTTTCAATCAAATACCCTTTCACGTACGGTACAGCAACAGCTTCCATATATTTATCACTAAATTAAGTAATACTAGGCATGCAGTTAATTCTCATATTAGGCGCTTCTCTATCAAGAGGCTCAATACTACAAAGTATTTTAGAAATTTTACTCCAGCTATGTCCAAGTTGTGGAATGATCTTCCGTAATCGGGTAGTTGAATCGATAGAACTTCATAAGTTCAAACTTGCAACATTTTTTTTTTATCTTGAACAGGCAGACACAGGTCTTTGTATAGTATATATATGAAATATCTATTTTTGATGTTACTGTTTTGAAAATATTTTATTTTAATCTATTCATTATTTCTCACATCGTTTATTTCCTTATTTCCTTTCCTCACTGAGCTATTTTTCGCTTTTGAAGCCCTTGGGCTTAAAGCATCTTGCTTTTCCAACTAAGTTTCTAGTTTAGCTAGTAGTAGTAGTAGTAGTAGTAGTAGTAGTAGTAGTAGTAGTAGTAGTAGTAATACTAATAAAAATAATAATAGCAATAATAACAATATAATATCATCTTATCAACTCTTAAAAAAACTCGACAACTATGATTCTTTTTAGTTTTCTTCACATTGTCCCTATATTCCATTCATTCATTACTCTAACTGATTGGGCAACAATTCCTTCCTCTCATTTCTATCAATTTCATAATCAATCCTGTCCTTAAGCCAACAATTATTAACAAAAGGAAAGACAACAAGATCATAACCTTTGATGACATTCTGGATGACTGTGGGAACTTTCATTTGAGATTGTTGGTCATTTTTTCAATAGAGTTCACATGCAACTCAAGATTGGATAATAGAGGAATGCCAAAATGAGAAGGTACGATAAATTAGATAATAAGATAGTTGGATAATTAGATAAGGTAGAATATGGTAAGTCTCTGTGATTTATATAAATAGGTATATGGCAATGCTGTTTTGAAATATAATTTATCATAAACTATCCCGATTTAAAAAAAAGTCTCTTCTTTAAAGACTTGAATAATACCGTTATAAAGAAAAAATTTTGTTTACGATATTTAAGACATAAGCAACGCAATGTGAACTTATTGACATTCCTATTGTCGCAAACTGGCTATATGAATGTGATGGTGTGGTCGATAAAAAAAACAACAACTCAAAACAGAATGGATATTATATGACTAATACATATAATATATTTAGTCGGAGATTACGCACATATGTTTTTCAATTGTATATATAACATCTTTATTCCCTACAATATTAAGCAAGGGTTAACCACTGAAAAGGAACTTCTTGTCCCCCCGGGATTAATTTTACATTGAAAACGAAAGTTTATATATTGTGTGTTTGCCAGATCATAAATAAAAACTGCATTTCAGAGTTTTTAAAAGTAAAGGGATAATATGACTATCCACTAAGGATACACACGAAAAAATTTTCGTATATCAAACCTTAATATTTCCCTTATATATAAACTTGAAATCCTTAATGACATAGTAACATTTTACCTATTTACTTTTCTTGCATTTATCATTGATCATAGCTCGGGAGACTGAACATTACGGGTCTTATATTTTACTAAATCGGCACATGACTATACTCAGTTCATTTTAATGAGACGAATTTGCACAGACTCGCAGGATCGCCCTTTTAGCTCGTAAAAAAAAATTTATACTAGCTGACTGGTTAGAAGTATTTAGTCCAGCCAATCAGCTAGTAGGAAAGTTTTCCGAGCTAACAGGGCACCCCTGTGAGTCAATGCACATGCGCCCCATTAAGAAATTAAGCATAGTGATTTTTACTATAATCTTCGACTCTGAAGAGCTAGGATGTATAAAGTTAAGAGATGCAGGCCCCAAACAGTTCTCCCAAAAAGAGATGTTAACCCTCTATTCCGGTTGTTTCAAGGTAGCAATAATTTTTAACAAAGCATTGAATGAAATAAAACTTTCCTAGTCAGAATATATATTGAAAGTTTCACAACAAGGGGAAGTCTGGAGTATTTGAAATATATACTAAGCAGCTCTTCTAAGAGAAGGACACTCCAAAATCAAAACCATTGGTCTCTAGTTTTGGATAGTGCCATACCCTCTATACCAAGGTCTTCCACTGTCTTGGGGTAGAGTTCTCTTTCTTGAGGGTACCCCCGGGCACACTATCTATCTTATTTTCTTCCTCTTGTTTTTAAATTGTTACAGTTTATATATAAACGATCTTATTTAATGTTGTTACTGTTCTTAAAATAGTTTGATTGTTCATTACTGCTCTTGTACTTTATCTATTTTCTTTTCCTTTTCTCACGCGGCTATTTATCCCTGCTGGAGCCTTTGGGTTTATAGCATCCTGATTTCCTAACTAGGGTTGTAGCTTAGCTTGAAAATAATAATTATAATAATAATAATAATAATAATATTATTATTATTTCCCCAAAATCTGGCTAAAGAATTCTTCTTGAACACCAGCACAAGAAACAAAAATTCAAGGAATGCCTAAACAAAATCAACGTCAGTTACAAAAGCACTTCGTTTAGATCTCTCTCTCTCTCTCTCTCTCTCTCTCTCTCTCTCTCTCTCTCTCTCTCTCTCTCTCTCTCTCTCTCTAAGGATCCTCTTCAGTCTCGAGTATCCTTCTCCTCTGCCATCCTTCCCATTAAACCTCTTGTCATTTACTGGTCGAGGAATGCTGAAGCACATATCGAGCAATGCGTTGATTTACACACTTGGGCTTATCATCCCCCAATCCAATATCAAGAATGGTTTGGCTTTTGTGAAGCTATTTGTGGCAGTTCTCATATCTTAGAACTTGGGGAGAGCTTAAATATGAGGTTGGTTGAAATAGAGTAGAATTCAACTAATATATAAGTAGGGCTAGAGTATGAAAAGACCTAGTAAAAAAAAAATACCTTATTTGGAGTTTTTCCAGTTTTTATTCAATACCACTTAAATTTTCTCGTTTTTTTTTTTCTAAACAAACTCAGGTCTTGTTACTGTTCTTAAAATATCTTATTTTGATTGTTTAATACCCAGCTTGTAGTTTATTTTCTTCCTTGTTTCCTTCCCTCGCTGGACTATTTTTCCCTGCTGGAGCTCTTGGGCTTATAGTATCTTGCTTTTCCAATTAGAGTTATAGCTTAGCTTAGAAGAAGAAGAAGAAGAAGAAGAAGAAGAAGAAGAAGAAGAAGAAGATCTTAAACCACGAAACATCACAGCTACAAGTGTGAACAATATTCTAAACAGTTTCAGTATTTACAAAATATAAAAAATAAAGTTTCAATGATTATCACCGTAACAACATACCATGTCATTTCATAGAAGAAGAAGAAGTAGAACAACAACAACAACAACAATCATAAAACCTTACAATGTTTCCCTGAACCAACAAATATGCTTTTTCTCTTTCTCAACCCACCCCAGTCTTTGCCCATCCCTTTTTCTCCTCCTTTCTCACCTTTGCCCATCCCATGTAACAATATAAGGCAAAGGGGTCCGACAACCAGTTACCTGTGTGGGGGAGAGAGAGAGAGAGAGAGAGAGAGTAGAGAGAGAGAGAGGAGAGAGAGAGAGAGAGAGAGAGACTGACCTGGCTGACTCATAT
Source organism: Palaemon carinicauda (assembly GCF_036898095.1). Lineage (NCBI taxonomy): Eukaryota > Metazoa > Arthropoda > Malacostraca > Decapoda > Palaemonidae > Palaemon > Palaemon carinicauda. The sequence goes on from NC_090728.1 coordinate 180,055,440, forward strand.
GAAGCTCTGACTCACTAATATTCTCTCTCTCTCTCTCTCTCTCTCTCTCTCTCTCTCTCTCTCCTCCTCTCTCTCTCTCTCTCTCTCTCAATATAAAATGGAGTCTGTGCACTGCATTTCATACATGTTTAATAGTTAACTTCCATACACAAGTGTTAAATTCTAAGAACCATTCAGTCATGCACATGATTTATGTGAATTCCGTTAACATGAATAAAATTAGAATGCATGCCCCAATAGGGAAGAGTTCTTGACTTTATTCACATATAACGCTATTTCCGCTTTACACTCCAAGAGTTCTGTATGGTTCCAATGGATTCATAGACAAACTAGAATTGGAACAGAGTTCGTAACATAAAGATGTTATTTACAAAACAAAAAGACATTCAAATTAGTGTTTGAACGCAAAGATCAAACAAAGGAAGATAAAAGGTCCTTTGAAAAATAATATGACAAAGTAGTTTTAGAATAATTTTCAAGTATGTAATTAGTGTACAACGCAAAGATCATATTAAGTCCGTCACATACGAAGTGGTAGCTTCCAGATTTGTTCACAAGCAGAATGGAAATTTGACTTCCATACACATACCGAATCATTTTAACTGCGGTACTTTGTGATGCAATGAAAACCGTTCTTAGTTCCAACAAAGCGCACAGATGCTTATAAATATTATTATTATTATTACTATTATTATTATTACTTGCTAAGCTACAACCCTAGTAGGAAAAGCAGGATGCTATAAGCCCAGGGGCTCCAATAGGGAAAATAGCCCAGTGAGGAAAGGAAAAAGTGAAAAAGAAAATATTTTAAGAAGAGTAATATCATTAAAATAAATATCTCCTATATAAACTTTAACGAAACAAGAGGAAGAGAAATTAGATAGAATAGTATGTACGAGTGTACCCTCAAGCAAGAGAACTCTAACCCAAGACAGTGGAAGACCACGGTACAGAGGCTATGGCCCTACCCAACACTAGAGAACAATGGTTTGTTTTTGGAGTGTCCTTCTCCTACAAGAGCTGCTTACCATAGCTAAAGAGTCTCTTCTACCCTTACCAAGAGGAAAGTGGCCTTATTAGAAACTTCATTTCAAAAGAGAGAAATGGCGTTAATTCAGATAAGACATCCTGGAGACGGTTGGTGTCCCATGTCAAAATATATGTACAAGGATCGATCTCCAAGCAAATAAAAAGTTTTAAATTCACATAGAAAACGTTATTTCGTCAAAATTTCATTCATATTTCGAAGGTTCGTGTTCCTGTTCGAGCTGTTGTTTGCGCATAGTGAGAAATCAAAGTTACCATTACACTGAGATGTCAGTTTGACTACGTATATGTACATAATATAAATATGGTAATTCCAACTCGATGTGCAAGCAAATTCAGTTACAGTTACGCTGATAAACAAAATCAAATTAGAGTTACATGGATATATATATATATAAGTATACTCGATTAACAAGGGCATAGAAAAGTCAAATTTTCTACTATAACATGGCAAGAGAAGTTGAGTTTCCTACTGTAACATGACAAGTTAGGCTTCCTTCTATAATATGGCATGTTAAGCTTCCTAATATAATATGGCAAATTAAGTTTCCAACTATAATATGGCATGTTAAGTTTCCTACTATGATATGGCAACTTAGGTTTCCTACTATAATATGGCAAATTAAGTTTCCTACTATAATATGGCATATTAAGTTTCCTACTATAATATGGCATATTAAGTTTCCTACTATAATATGGCATGTCAAGTTTCCTACTATAATATGGCAAATTAAGTTTCCTACTATAATATGGCATATTAAGTTTCCTACTATAATATGGCATGTTAAGTTTCCTACTATAATATGGCATATTAAGTTTCCTACTATGATATGGCAACTTAGGTTTCCTACTATAATATGGCATGTTAAGTTTCCTAATATAACATGGCAAATTAAGTTTCCTACTATAATATGGCATATTAAGTTTCCTACTATGATATGGCAACTTAGGTTTCCTACTATAATATGGCAAATTAAGTTTCCTACAATAATATGGCATATTAAGTTTCCTACTATGATATGGCAACTTAGGTTTCCTACTATAATATGGCAAATTAAGTTTCCTACTATAATATGGCATATTAAGTTTCCTACTATAATATGGCATGTTAAGTTTCCTAATATAACATGGCAAATTAAGTTTCCTACTATAATATGGCATATTAAGTTTCCTACTATGATATGGCAACTTAGGTTTCCTACTATAATATGGCATATTAAGTTTCCTACTATGATATGGCAACTTAGGTTTCCTACTATAAAATGGCATATTAAGTTTCCTACTATAATATGGCATGTTAAGTTTCCTACTATAATATGGCATGTTAAGTTTCCTACTATGATATGGCAACTTAGGTTTCCTACTATAAAATGGCATATTAAGTTTCCTACTATAATATGGCATGTTAAGTTTCCTACTATAATATGGCAAATTAAGTTTCCTACTATAATATGGCATATTAAGTTTCCTACTATGATATGGCAACTTAGGTTTCCTACTATAAAATGGCATATTAAGTTTCCTACTATAATATGGCATGTTAAGTTTCCTACTATAATATGGCAAATTAAGTTTCCTACTATAATATGGCATATTAAGTTTCCTACTATAATATGGCATGTTAAGTTTCCTAATATAACATGGCAAATTAAGTTTCCTACTATAATATGGCATATTAAGTTTCCTACTATGATATGGCAACTTAGGTTTCCTACTATAATATGGCATATTAAGTTTCCTACTATAATATGGCATATTAAGTTTCCTACTATAATATGGCATGTTAAGTTTCCTACTATAATATGGCAAATTAAGTTTCCTACTATAATATGGCATATTAAGTTTCCTACTATAATATGGCATGTTAAGTTTCCTAATATAACATGGCAAATTAAGTTTCCTACTATAATATGGCATATTAAGTTTCCTACTATGATATGGCAACTTAGGTTTCCTACTATAATATGGCATATTAAGTTTCCTACTATAATATGGCATATTAAGTTTCCTACTATAATATGGCATGTTAAGTTTCCTACTATAATATGGCAAATTAAGTTTCCTACTATAATATGGCATATTAAGTTTCCTACTATAATATGGCATGTTAAGTTTCCTAATATAACATGGCAAATTAAGTTTCCTACTATAATATGGCAAATTAAGTTTCCTACTATAATATGGCATATTAAGTTTCCTACTATAATATGGCATGTTAAGTTTCCTAATATAACATGGCAAATTAAGTTTCCTACTATAATATAGCATCAGAAACATTTCCCGGCACACAAAGGAAGTTCAGATCAATCACATTTGTTTGTCTTAGACTTTTTCCTTTGCTTATCAAACTTTCTCCAAACTTCGTTTTCATATAGATAAGAACACTAAGGCCGTGAGAATTCTGATCAGAATTTAGCGGACCCTATTGTTGAGGGTAATTGCAGAAATGCTTTGCCTTCCAAGTGAACAAATTGTCCGACACCCTTAATCCGTGAAAAATTAATTAACATCTTGCTCTGGTCTTTATCGAAACCAAAGATCATGAAATATTTTTCTGCTTAAAGTTTTCAAGGTTTAAAAGCCACTCACGAATGGCAGAGGCAAGGGACAGTGACATTGCCTTATCGAGCAGGACAATACCCTAGAGACTGACCATATATACATATGATCAGCGACCAAACGCCCTCTCCACCCAAGCTAGGACTAAGGAGGGCCGGGCAATGGCTGCTGATGTCTAAGCAGATAGACCTATAGGCTCCCCCAAACCCCCATCCTTAGCTTACAATGATAATGAGATTGCAGCGACCAAAGGATCGCACGAGTTTGAGCGGGACTCGAACTCCATTCTGGCGTTCACCAGTCAGTGACGTTACCATATCGGCCACCATAAAAAATAGCTAATCAAAATATGTCTCTTTGAACAAGTTGCAATACCGAATATTCTGACGTTTGGCAACTACCATGACCTTAAATCGTGTATTCATCAACCCTCATGCCATCCTAATTAAAGCCATTACGTTTCTTGAATCTCTCCATGTGATAAAACATAACTTGAAAGATTACGTGAAAAAAATTCACATCAAACAAATATAACATTGAGAATCCACTCTTTCTCTCATTTTGTATCTATCCACAGACGGAATCAGCAATAGGAACCCCCTCTGACTGGCGGAGCCAAATATAAATGCCCTCTCCCCTCCCCTCCCCCCTCACTGTGTGTCAACCCTGCTTCTCCCCAGATGCCCATTCAAGACGCGAGGGAGAATCTCCTCCCTCCTTCCTGTTTTTGCCCAACTTAGTTACACCAGAGCAAATACATTCAGTTAGGAGTCCCCCTATTTCGTCGGATAGGGTTTGCACCACAGTTTAACATAATATGGTGTCGTGTAGGGATAACGGTGGGGAATAAGAAGTGTAATACCTAAACCTATGGAAATGGACTAAGAGGGAAGTTTGAAAAAAAATCTCTTCTAGAACAGCTCTTACTTCATTGAATTTCATTTGAAGATATAAATACAAGCCGTTGAATACAGCTGTATGTTATGCATGAGCCTTCACATTTTTTATGATACATAAGCATTAATATATATATATATATATATATATATATATATATATATATATATAATATATATATATATATATATATATATATATATATAGTAAAAGACATTGGATTAGGATATCGCTGGTAATGAATACAGGATTAAAAGTTAATGATAGTTGCCAGTTGTTAAAATATAAAATTTACAACTTGCACAAAATGGGTGTATTGTGAAAGCTGCGTTATTACCGGGCTGCCAATGCACATACTAGTTTCAGAATAATATTAAAAAGCAAATGAGATGCTTAGTTGAAAATAAAAATGGTAGGGTAAACTGCAGATGAAATGCTTATTGAAATAACGAATGATAGAGTAAATTGCAGATGAAATGCCTAATATTAATAACGATAGAGACAGTTGAATACATATGGAACGCTTAGTTGAAATAACGATAGACAGAGACAGTTATTATTATTATTATTATTATTTGCTAAGCTTCAACCCTAGCTGGAAAAGCAAAATGCTATAAGCCCAGGGGCCCCAACAGGGAAAATAGCCCAGTAAGGAAAGGAAAGAAGGAAAAATAAAATATTTTAAGAAGAGTAACATTAAAATAAATATTTCCTATATAAACTATGAAAACTTTAACAAAACAAGAGGAAGAGAAATTAAATAGAATAGTGTGCCTGATTGTACCCTCAAGCAAGAGAACTCTAACCCAAGACAGTGGAAGACCATGGTACAGAGGCTATGGCACTACCCAAGACTAGAGAACAATGGTTTGATTTTGGAGTGTCCTTCTCCTAGAAGAGCTGCTTACCATAGCTAAAGAGTCTCTTCTACCCTTACTAAGAGGAAAGTAGCCACAGAACAAATACAGTGCAGTAGTTAACCCCTTGAGCGAAGAAGAATTGTTTAGTAACCTCAGTGTTGTCAGGTGTGCGAGGACAGAGGAGAATCTGTTAAGAATAGGCCAGACTATTCGGCGTATGTGTAGGCAAAGAGAAAGAACCGTAACCAAAGAGAAGGATCCAACGTAGTACTGTCTGGCCAGTCAAAGGACCCCATAACTCTCTGGCGGTAGTATTTCAACGGGCGGCTGGTGCAGATGCAGATGGAACGCTTAGTTGAAATAACGATAGATAGACAGTTGAATACAGATGGAACGCTTAGTTGAAATAACAATAGATAGACAGTTAAATGCAGATGGAATGCTCAGTTGAAATAACGATAAATAGAGAGATCGAGAGTTAAATACAGATGAAATGCTTAATTGAAATAATGATAGCAAGAGTAAAATGCAGATGAAATGTTTAAATGATGGTAGATGGAAAGAGTAAAATGCAGATGAAATGTTTAAATAGATAGATAGAGTAAAATGCAGATGAAATGTTTAAATAGATAAAGTAAAATGCAGACGAGATACTTGGTTGAAATAACGATCGAGATATAGTAATACTATGAAATGCTTAGTTGAAATTACGGTAGACTAAGTAAAATGTAGGCGAGATACTCGGTTAAAATAACGACAGATAGATAAAGAGTTAAATACATAACAGCCAATTGCCCTAAACGTGATTGTACAATCACTCACACGCAACTAAACACAAAAACAGCACAACATTCCTTCCTTTCGCGTAGCAGTCCTTTCCACTTACAAGACCACTCCACACCTTGGAGGAAAAATTAATCCTCCTAGCTCCACACCTTGGAGGAAAAATAAATTAATCCTCCTAGCTCCACACCTATCCCCTACACCCGAAAACAGATTCACCCCCCTACCTCACCGCGCACAGCTAAACCTACATCCCCCAAGGTCTCCCCTTAACCCCCCTCCCATTTGTCTCCTACCTGTGCCACCCCCCCTTCCCCCACCTCTTTTCTAAGTGTCAGCATAAACAACCTCAAGTAGAGTCCAACTGCTTTTCGGGGGAGGTGGCTTCGCGAAACGTTCAATGGGTTTACAACCTCATCGATAGACTTGCAAGTAAGGGATGAGAAGTAAATGGAAGTTTGAAAATCAAATAAGAGAAATGCGATTAATTCTGCGATATCTTTTTTTTGTGGTTTTAGATTGGGGTGTGATCAGATTATATATATATATATATATATGTGTGTGTGTGTGTGTATATATACATATATATATATATATATATATACACACACATACATATATATATATATACACACACACACATACATATATAGGTGCCGGTTTAGTATATGGCCTACCTTTTTTATTCTGGTTTAGTATGTGGCCTACCTGGCTTGTTAGGTTAGGTTAGGGCACATACCAAACCAGATAGAATTTCGTAGGCCATATTCGAAAGGCAGGCCACGTACTAAACCGGCACCTATATATATATATATTATTAGATCTCTTAAGAGAGCGAGACATTTTTAAAAAGACATCCATAAGTATCTGATCATTTTAATAACAAGAACATTAGATTTATCACTCAAGCACATTAAAGTATGTTAACGAATTTAAAAATTATATTTTGAATATATATATATATATATATATATATATATATATATATATATATATATATATATATATATGTCTAGGATTAAAATTTGGTGGTTCTGTGGTCTCATACTTAAAGATGTGGGTCTAATAAGTATAACTTTTAGAGGTGTAACAACATGTCATTAAGTATGACCAACAGTATTATTCTTTATTTATAAATGTCTCCTCTCCCTTATATCACAGACAAAAATTAAAACAATAAATGTTAAACTTACATAAACATTACCAGCAATCAATGAAGAATCTACTATAAACCTCGGACTACATGCTCTCGCGCGCCTGCGCAACCACACCCCACGCACCCCTCTTTTCTACTCAATACACATACACTTCACACTTCATAAAGTAACATGTGTAGCTGCTCTAAAAATAATCTCCACCAAGCGGTCTGTATCTATTAATACAAGAAAAAAAAAGAAAAAAAATAAGAGACGGTATTTCCTGTTGCTGACAAACCTCGAACGTAAGATAACTATTTCTTCCATTTTAAAAATGTTCATTGATAATCAAATTTTTCACGTAGGTGAACTGTTCGTTAATGCGATACATTAGAATCAACTAATAATAGGTCTAAAAATGACTAGGTCTATACACACTAAGGTGAACAAAACCGCCATATCTGGCTGAAAATTCCTGCTTTGCTTTCGTATAGTTAAAGAACAAACTATTTCGGAGGATATCCCATTGTATTATGGCTTGAAGACAGGCACTGATGAGAGAGAGAGAGAGAGAGAGAGAGAGAGAGAGAGAGAGAGAGAGAGAGAGAGAGAGAGAGAGAGAGAGAGAGAGAGATATTACACCATAAAAATACTTTAATCACAAACTATATTGAGTTCCTAAGCATCTCCATCTTCTCTATATAATAAGGAGCAAACTCTCTCTCTCTCTCTCTCTCTCTCTCTCTCTCTCTCTCTCTCTCTCTCTCTCTCTATATATATATATATATATATATATATATATATATATATATATATATCAAACTGAGCGGCATTGCCAAACGTATAACTACTCGGCTATTTAGTCTCTCCCTATCCCTCGGGCAGGAAGGAGGAAGGGGGTGTAGTCATATTCAGATGAGAGAGGGCCCCCCCGAGAGGTACACTCAGAAATTAAGAATCCACAACTGCCGTGTTGTAGTCAAGAAAAAGGGAGGGGGATGGGATAGGTTGAACCCATGTACCATTATTTTGACGGATAGCATACACTACATTAGTTACAGTAAGAACATCACCGAGAGACGTCCAGACGTTCACAGCTCGGGCAACATGACTAACCTTGACACAAATTGAAGAGAAGTAGGTGTTAAGTAATCCCCAATCTTTCATTTTTTTCTGAACTGAAATTTAGAAACTTCCTTTGCCCTGCGCAATCTGATTTTGGTATTCGTGTGATTTCCGGTGGAAATTTATTCTTGAACAAGAATAGTACTTTGCAAGGTTTTTAAAAGTTCATACAACAAAGTACAATACAAAAGTTATAGGCTACCTCTGAAAATGTGTACAATGTATATGCAATACAAAAGCTTTATGTATATTATACGCAAAAGTATCCTGGGATCTACTTAATATATTTCATCTATATACAAGGGAAGGAATAAAAGGCGATGTTCTTGCGAAATGAGAAAATTTGCGGGCAATAACACGCATAGAAATACCACAAACATAGAATGGAAGGACATGACCGAGGCCTTTGTTCTGCAGTAAACTATTAACGGCTGATTATTATTATTACTATTATTACTTGCTAAGCGACAACCCTAGTTCGAAAAGCAGGATGCTGTTAGCCCAGGGGCTCCAACAGAGATAATGATGATATTTAAACACGGTACACTTTTCACAGCTGATTGTCGGTATTTATCTATGTGAAAAAATACGCACATGATAAATTGCCGTAAATTAATATATAAATATAATAGCGTGTAGAACGAAAACAATCAAATGATTAAGGAATCCCCACATACAGAACTAACATAATTACCTAATTACGATAAAATTATGCAAATACTTTGTACATCAAGTTAAGAAACAGCCAATATTATAAAATTCCAATGGTTTCAAAATATCGCTACACAAACTTGATCATTAAACCATCTCTATTCATTTATTTTCGGCTTCCAAAAGTCGTTGGAAGCATACGAAATTGTGAATCATCTGATGGAAAATAATACGCCCACAGTGCTTCCAGCGCAGGTGGTCTGAAGGCCGCCACAACTATCAGATCAGAAAGCAACTGGCACAAGGCTGGAGAAGATGAAAGAAATAAATTCGTATGTGCAATATAAAGCCCACTAACAGGAAAACAAATACCGGCATTCTAAATTGTACAGGGAAAAGCAATAAGACGCCGTTTAAAATCGACGCCAAGATATGACGACATTGTATTACAATATCGTAATGAAGCAATGAAAGCTGACCACTCGAGAGCAGGAATTGGAGAAAGCTGGTCTACAGACGCATGATGATGACCTTGGAGCTCCTGTATACCCCTGCCTCACACATACCCACTCCCAGACAAGAGGATTTTTTTCCCTTCTGGTAACGGTAGGGTAACTCAGGCCGGTTCCTCCTAGAAAAGGTTGGGTAGACTTGGGATCAGCCGGTAGAGGTTTCAAAACAAGTGGCAGTAGGCTTATATCACGGTCCAGATAGACCCAAGGAGGGTCTATCTTGGATAGACCGTGGATTATATGGACTGAAACTAACGATAATTCGCTGTCCGTGAAAATACAGTCTGCGGTGGCAAAACCACGCCTTAACATGATAAGACTGAATATCATACCAAGCTTTAATTCAGGCCTTAAATTTAATTCATTGTGAGCAATTTTACGTAATGGCACAACGTAAACTGACACAGTACAATACTCTTCAACATAAGTAACAGAAGATCTTTACCAAGACGGGAATAAGGTTTTCCATAAATCCTGTTTTTTACCGTCATGAAAAGACTATTCTGAAAATTGTTTTACTGTCTCCAACTCTAGCCCCCATGAGATCAAAATTTAGCAGACGCCACGTGAACGAAGGTCCAGTGTGAATAATAATTCATTGAAATTGAGTTTTATTTTAATAGTATATTCTTTTCTTGTAGTTTATTTATTTCCTTTCCTCACTAGGCCATTTTTTCCCTGATGGGGCTTTTGGACCTACAACATTTTGCTTTTCTAACTAGGACTATAGCCTAGCTTATAATAATATATAAATGTCTTCTTCCTTTCATTTCCCATTTTAAGGGACTGCTTTTCTAGTCCTATACGGCAGGGGAACCCTACTCTCTACAGACTACAGGACCTAAACAGCCGTTATATGCATTCCAATGCATTCAGCATTTTCAAAAGCAAGCTTTTATGGTGGTGATGTCTATTCGTTTGACTAAATCACAATGTGTGGAGTTGGCTAAATATTTCCTTAAAAATAAAATCTACAATTCATTCTATAAATTAGACCCAACAACACTAAAACTTAGGTAACTACCGGTTAACGATCAATTGGACCGAAAATGCCAACGAAAGTCTACGTAAGGGTGTATGGCAAACAGCATGATAAATAAAGGAGTTCGTCTCCCACCAATGCTTTTATCACCTTTATTATTATTATTATTATTATTACAAGGTAAGCTACAACCCTAGTTGGAAAAACAGAATGCTGTAAGACAACGGCTCCAACAGGGAAAAATAGCCCAGTAAGAAAAGGAAATGAGGAAAAACTAAAAGAGAAATAATGAACAATTAAAACAAAATATTTTAAGAACAGTAACATTGAATCAAATTTTTCATATATAAACTATAAAAAGTTTAAAAACACAAAAGAGGAAGAGAAATGTTGATAGCTTATCAAAGTGGTAATAATAAAAAGGAAATGTATGCGGTGCTGTTGATTTCCTTGCTATAGTTATTGGAGCCAAAAAATACGAGTATATATCAAGTCTCTACTAGACACCCGAAAGACTGAAGACCCTGGATTTAATGATTAACAAGGAATACGATGTGTTATTCTAAAGACCTATAAATGTATACGACAAATGTCTTATAGGTCCTATAGAAAGGGGGAGGAGTTTTCTTGTGCAATTTTACCAAGTACACAGTCTTTTAAGTACTACAATCAAATATATAAGTGAAATATTTTTTCTATTAACAATTCAGATACACGACCATTTTCGATAACTTGCATTTGGAAACAGGAGTATCCAAATATACTCATAAAATGTTCTAAAAGGTCACATTTACCGTTAACATTTTAAGGGACATTTCTTAAAAGCAATCAAATTGAATGAATAGGGCACTCGCCAAAGAAAAAAAATCGTAAACGGCAGACCACAATATAGCAACATCACACTTATTGAATTACACCGCAAAATCTACTTCGTGGCAGCCCTGTCTTTCTTTGTTAAGGCTCCCTTCCCCTAAACCAGCCGGCATGAAGCCACGTGCTTTTTGGAAACTCCTTCCGCCAACCACCCCACCAAACCCGAAGGACTACACTACATAACCCCAGGACATATACTTCCATTTCACAGCATCCCTCTACAGACATGACAGCGCGTAGCATTGGAAATGTTACTTAATTAGTGAGGAAACGCTATTTAGATCTTAACATCTGCACGTTCTTAATATAACATTTTTTTATTATTGTTAGCTAAGCTACAACCCCAGTTGGAAAAAAACAGGATGCTAAAGCCAAGGCCGTCTCTTGATATAACCCAAGGGCTCTAACATGAAAAAAAATAGCCCGGTGAGGAAAGGTAATAAAATACGGAAGTAATGAATCATTAGAATAAAACACTTTAAAAACAGTAATAACGTTTAAATAATGTATCATATATAAACTATAAAGAGAGACTAGTGTCATTCTGTTCAAAATAAAAACGTCTGCAAGTTTGAATTTTTGAAGTTCCACAAATCTTTCACCTCTTTTTTTCCGTTTTTTGACATGAAACGCCACAAGACCATTCAATGCTACAAGAGAATTTAATCTTTTCTCGGTATTTTAAAACCCAACTTATTTCCTACTATTAAGCAAATCTCAAAACAATTATCTCTGAAACTCACCGCTCTGATAAAGAAAATTGGAAGGAGAGTAAGTGCATCTTTTCATTTTTTCCTTTGTGAATACCTTTGCTAAAAAGGATTTGAATATATTAACTCCAGATAGATGATCAGAAGTAAGAGAAATCCGACTTGGTCTAAACGCAGCCCCTGACAAAGGTCCGGTAAACTAAAGAACATGTGAAGAATCAATTGTTTTAGCTTTGCCGGGCCAGCCGTATGGGGAGTGGAGACTACAAGGTTTCACAAGCACGATAATGTAACCGTGGTATATCCTTACCATACGCAGCTTACGGTCATGAGGGAAAATGCCAGTGTGTATCAAGAAGATACTGGATTCCGGAGTTCGAACCTTGGTAAGACTGGGTTCCATATCATGAGCCATCATGTACGTTGCATAGATGAAAAATAATCTCTCTCTCTCTCTCTCAACGTAAGTAAACAACTCACAAAAAAACATAAAAGCGGACTAGTAAACAACTAACAAATTTCTAACGAAAATATAACTTTATAAAGGTATAAATACCAATCACCATGTTCTAACTGAAATAGAACAAGTCAAAATCCTTAAAGATGCTCCAATCATGAACATCATTAGGTAAGATACGATATTAGTTAAAAAAAAAAAAAAATATTGTGATTTTTCCAATCATCATGTGCAGTTGTTAAAATTTAAGAGTTTAGACAGTGGAGAGCATCAATCGAAATCTTCCACAGCCAATCTTTGTGGCGATGGGTTCTCGAAAAACATCTTTTAATCTCCAGTGTAGGTCATCTCTCTCTCTCTCTCTCTGTATACACACACACACACACACACATATATATATATATATATATATATATATATATATATATATATATATATATATATATATATGTGTGTGTGTGTGTGTGTGTGTGTGTGTGTGTGTGTGAGCGCGAGTCTAAAAATCACAATCTAAGCAGAGTCCTTGATGGAAAAACCTAATATTAAGCCTTGAACTCCAATAGCGAAGATCAGATAAAGAAAAAAAAAACTACCCTAAAAAATCCCTCTTGATAAACCACCAGACATCCTTTACCATGCCCAACAGCCCAACAAACCGTTGAAAAAAAAGAAAAAGGAAAAAAAAAAAAGACAAAAGTGCGCTCTCAAGTGTACCCTCAAGTTTCAAAAGAACTAATTCGTGAACAAGACAGTGGAATCCTGAGCACATCGGTGTCGTTTTATAGTGTTCTCATAAAAAAAATGCCTTAGCCATTTCTCTTTAGCCCTAACTAGACCTATGCTGAGAAATAAAGCAATTAAAATCATATGAGCAATCATTTAAACGAGTGTAAGGTAACAGGCTTCAAGAAATTAGGTGGGTGGACAATGGAGAATGAGAAATAACAAAACCTAAAGAAGGATATAACCACCCAACTGTCAAGTCAGTCTTAAGGATCACATATAACTCCAGTGGGAACAGGCCATCGCTAGTCCACTGCAAGACAAAGACACGTCCTTTCATTCCTGCCTGTTTATGGTCTTCATGCCAGTTTTCATACACAAACTTTCCTAGTTCGTCAACCCATCGTCTTCTCTCTGCTTCGGTTGCAATCTCTAGGAATCTATTGTCATTCTTTTGTCTATCAATTGTTATCCTTATATTGAATATCCCGCTCATTATATATATTATATATATATATATATATATATATATATATATATATATATATATATATTATATATATATATATATATATATATATATATATATATATATATATATATATATATATATATATATATAAAGCACCTTACATGGAGTCTCTTCCTCAGCCTAACAGTTCATCACAAACCTCCCTGCCTTCCCTCCGGTCCTCTTTTCACTCTCCAACACCCTCACCCTCTCTCCTTCCCATCGGGTTCTCCGGAACCTTGCACCATTCTATGCCCAAATAAGGTTTGCCCTTCCGATACCCACCCCCAGCAAACCATGGGTACTGCTGGATGGAGGTGTGCCCAGTCTCTCTCTCTCTCTCTCTCTCTCTGTCCGATCTACAGCTGTTGCCTTTACTATAACCTCTTTCACCAACCGCTTCCCACATGTTTTGAGGACTGCAGTCTATGAATTAGAATCGTATCTATTGACAATTGCAGGTTATTATTCATAAACGTAAAAACAACTTAATAATCTGGCCGGATTTAACTTATTTTTGAAAGGTGGGATTCCTTTGTTAATTATCATCACACCTACCTGGCGTCCTTTTTACTAAATGTCTGATTTGGAAAACATCGTTCAAGAACTTTATAGTTCGGAAATTACAAGGCGAATAAAGTATCAATAATACAAAACTAATTTGATAAATACAATATACATTTTTTTTAAATATTTGGATTAGCACGTGAACGCAAAATACTAGACATTTAAAATAGTAAAAAAAAAATATACAAAGTATTATAGAAGCTAAAAAAAAAACGCTGACCGGAAGTAACAAAAGCCAAAAAGACCGCCTACCAGAAAGACGTTAGGGAGGCAGGAGGCGAAAGACTCATTATATACCCGAGCGAGGACAAAACCGTTGCAGACTTCCTCCCAGCTAATACCTGTACACCGGTTTTGACTCTGGGGGGAGAGGCCATGAATGAGCAACAAACCCCCCACCCCCACCCAAGCCCCGCCCGCGGAAATGTGGGTGGGACTGCCCACGAGACCATGTGAAGGTGGAGAGTCTATGCGTCAAAGGTTTCAAGAAGGGTGTAAAAGGATGATTCAACTGCAGGTACAAAACTGGATATGAAACTCCGGCGGTTTCTGAAAATAAGAAAATAATACCGTAGGCCTAATAAGGGGGGGGGAGAGAGAGAGAGAGAGAGAGAGAGAGAGAGAGAGAGAGAGAGAGAGAGAGAGAGAGAGAGACATAAGGTAGAAAGAAATACTTAATCATGTAAAAACTAAGTCTTTGCAACAAATACAGTGAATAATGAAAGGTTTAACAGCAAGTTTTGGTCACAAATGCAAGTCGACAAGTTACAATGACAAAACTGTAACCTTGGAAAAAAAATTATACACAAGTCGAAAAACTACACAACAGGCTCCTACTAGACATCCAAAAGACGGAAAATATTAAGGCTTTCAAGAAGCTGAAGCCTTACTATTATTGTAAGCGCTTCGATAATGTACAGTAGATTTGATAAATGACGTGGAATAAAATGTGTAATACATTTATAAATCTCAGTATGAAAAACAGATCGAGGACCAGGAAAACTACACTCAAAGTAAATTAGTTACATCATAACAATCGAAAATATATTTCGACCTTTTACCATTTGACTGAACGCACCCCCCCCCCCTACAAATAAAAAATGTTACGAATAAAAGTGTCACAATACTAGATCAAGTTAAGTACTGCAATGATTGATAAGCATCATAAATATTGCAATGATTGATAAGCTAAATCTACAATAAGATATAAAAATCATATGTACAAGCTAATCATGAGGACATAAACAAAGCGATGAATAAATTTTATTTTAACCTAAGCAGGAATCAGTCAATAGTTAAAACACGAAGTAAATTGTATATACCTATTTGACTTGAAGCAAATGGCCCGTTGGTTCCATTTACCATACGAAGTATCTAAGCATGGCCCTCTAAATCAATATTATTGAAGTTAAATACAACAGGATACAATAAGCTGTAGTAAAAATTATAATCTTTTTGCATAATGCTATTGGTCGTGTATTAATATTAAAACATCTCAGTACGCTAACTACCGGAATAACAGTACTTGAAAATTAATTTGTTATGAAAGAAAGTGACAGGATTTTTATGCTATAACAAATCCATGCTTTCACCAAGTATATGTCATTTAAGGTAGATAACATGCATACGTTTAATGAGTAACGCATTTTTGGTGGACTAACCTACTTTTTAACAATTTCATGAATATTTACTTTAAATTCAGGAAAACATATAAATGACATAAAAAATTTTGAAAAATAACAACCCAACATTTGACATGAGCGGTACCCGTAATCCTATAGTTATTCATAACCGTCCTTAATATTAAGATCATACCAACGGCAAATATGTTATATAAACACTTAAAATACAAGGGAAGATACTATTAATAATCTTTATTTAATTAACACTTAATCAAAATTTTCCCCTAAATATCAAAATTATTAACATAAAGGCTTATATGAAGTTGAAGGCTTTCGTTTTCGAAGAGCAACCACAATTAAACGTGGTTAAAACAATTAACGATATATTATGTTATACTTTAAATACTAAAAGGATACATACGATAAATCAAATCTCATACAAGGCACCTAGGCTTTCTATGTCGAAGGAACATGGAAACAGCCCTTAAAAGTAAAATTGGTAATATGCTATTGTCTAACTTCGACAATATTAACAATTTGATTATAGTCAGTAAGGATTTAGGGACTAAACACATAATGCAAGAACACAAATGTCACACGAGATTGAATCCATTTAAATGTTTTAGAGTATAATAACAAACTGCAGAACTAAATAAGTCTATAACACGATTTTATCACATGCATGCCTAGTTAAACAGTCACTGATGCCCTATTTAATATGGAATATCCAAAATAAAGATTATATACTAATAAAAACTAAACATCAATACAAAATAAAACTTACCAATGGGTAAACAACTTGTAAACAGTAATCCCTCGGTTTAGTTATTCCTATAACAACGGCACGTCTCAACTAGACTGTCTTGGATTTAAAACTGATGTCAAGTGCCCGCGAACATGACGTCATGTGGCGCCAGTCCCTTTGGGATGTTGTCGTACCGCTTACAAAAGTTGGGATGGCGATTTTAGAAAGGATGGAGTAAATTTTATATATTATGGTATTTTGGACTAATCATGCAAATAATAATTAAGTTAATGATTCATTGAGATAGTACAAATTTAGTAAATTGAAATGGAGGATAAGAGCTGTGATAATAATTCTACGAAGAAAAATACATTTGCTGATACACCGCTTGGAATATATATATATATATATATATATATATATATATATATATATATATATATATATATATATATATATATATATATATATAAATATATATATATATATATATATATATATATATATATATATATATATATATATATATATATATATATATATATATATATATATATATACTGTATATATATATATATATATATATATATATATATATATATATATATATATATATATATATATGTGTGTGTGTGTGTGTGTATATATATACTGTATATATATATATATATATATATATATATATATATATATATATATATATATATATATATATATATATATATATATATATATATGTATATATATATATACATATATATATATATATATATATATATATATATATATATATATATATATATATATATATTTATATATATATGTATATATATATATATATATATATATATATATATATATATATATAAATGTATATATATATATATATATATATATATATATATATATTTATATATATATAAATATATATATATATATATATATATATATATATATATATATATATATATATATATATATATATATATAGGTGTGATTTAAATTTCAATTTGTTTTGTTTTATTTCAGTGTCCCATAGCAAGAAAGAGCCATATTACAAATTCGTATGACTAGTGTGTATTTTTAATTCAGTACCATCATTAGACTACATGCTACTCCATTCATTTTACTCTCTCTCTCTCTCTCTCTCTCTCTCTCTCTCTCTCTCTCTCTCTCTCTCTCTCTCTCTCTCTCTGCATGTCACATAAAAGTGCTCTCTTTATATCAGGGAAGAATCAACGAAGCCTTGATCTGTTTATGATATCTATGCACGAATACCATTCGACGCAGGTCTTAGATGTCTACATCAAGGACAAGTCAATTTCTGTATCTAGGACAAGTCCAGGAATTTAAGATATGAATCTTTATATTGACCCAGTTTTTTTTAAACCTGCTTATCGTCGTTCAATTTTCCATATTTGACAATATAGTTCTTTGTAAAATTTTGAGACATTTTGTCAATCGTCCTATTTGTTTATCGATATTAGTTTATATATTCTTGCGTGCTCGTTTCCAACTAGGCCTATACATATAACCTTGGCAAAGTATTTGATGTCTATTATCGTATTTCCTTTACAACATTAATCAAGATTTTGTTGTATTTATTAGATTCATCTTCGCCTTTGCATTCCTCGTTTCTTTTAATAAGAAGTTGCTGTGTAACGATGGGTTGATCTTGAAAATAATTTTAGATGCTCTCTCTCTCTCTCTCTCTCTCTCTCTCTCTCTCTCTCTCTCTCTCTCTCTCTCACATATGTATATCACACATTTGAGTTTATTTATATCAACAGTAGTAACATTACTTTCATTATTCAATTTCTACCTCACCATGGAATCGAACCCAGAGCCCTACAAAACTGAGCTATTGGAGACCATAAGAATATCTGTAACTCAGGCAATAGACCTACAGTATTTGAGATTGGATGTGGATAGGTTCCTGACTCGCTTATCAGAAAGTTTTCCGACATTTCTCGACCCAAAAACTAACCCAGTTGACAGCATTTTATTCAAAGTAGGCTTCCCTTTTTATCATTATTACTTGCTAAGCTACAAACCTAATTAGAAAAGCAGGATGCTATAGGCCCAGGGCCTCCACCAGGGAAAATAGGGGATGTGGTGGAATTCAAAACACAATCACGTGTGAGGTGATAATTTTTATCCATATTGCAAAACTGTTTGTTGGTAGCCAGTGTTGCAAAACTAACTGTTTGTTGGTAGCCAGTGTTGTTGTTGTTATTGTTTTTGTTTCTTTGTTGCTAAAATAAGTATATCAAGTACAGATTTAACTCTAAATTTGTCTTCCTTGCGGAACACACACAGATTAAAGCCAAGGGATGAACATGTTGTAGAAATTATAAATATAGACAGAAGTAAAGTACCTATATAGGTACTCTAGGCAAAAGTAGAGTACCTTTATAGGTAAGCCTACTCTAAGCACAAGCGTGGAGAGATATGGAAATGGTAAAAAGATTATTGTAGGGTTGAAAAGAGATCATAACATCTATTGTATAGACTCTTTATTCATGATTTAAAGTCTAATTGGGTGAAAGGGGTAGTGACTGTAGTAATATAGATTTTTATCCTTCGGTCTTTGAATATAGCTCACTAAACTGGGAAGAATGAAATAAAAAAAAACTTTTCAATACCAAATAAATGCTTTTGTCTGCTCTATGTTCTTCTTTTTTAAAAGTTTTATTCCGGTTGTGACAAAATATGTGGAATTTTCTTAGAGATCAAATATTTGAATGGATTGAACTTCGAGACTCCAAATTACTGCAAATACTTTTATTGCCTTAGAAGTTCGCCAAGAGTCTCATAGTTTAATCTGTTGACAATTTTCCCCGTTTTTCTATTGTTGTTTTATGCTTGTGCATTCTACTTTTCTAATTAGGGTTGAACCTTGGTTAACAATAATAATAAGAAAACGTTGTATCCCTTTTCATAAATATTCAATCATCCTTTTATATACATAGACCTAAGGGAGGATATTTGTCTTTGGCTAAACAAAGCTGGATTTTTGTAATTTAAACCAACGCATCACACTCTATAAACTAATGCAGCTATGACAATTCTTCGTGTTCAGAATCGTTTATGTGTTATAGGTGATGATTACGTGATTCTCGAATTAGGAATTGATTTATTGTATTCTTGTTATGTAATAAAGACTGGCGTGGTTTGATTTTTTTCTAGACCATTATGGCTAGATAATATGAAATACAACTTGCCTACTCCAGTGCATACACACACACACACACACACACACACACACACATATATATATATATATATATATATATATATATATATATATATATATATATATATATATATATATATATATATATATATATATATGTGTGTGTGTGTGTGTGTGTGTGTGTGTGTGTGTGTACAGTATTGTTTATACACAAACTAAATGTACTAAAATTAAAAAAAAAAAAAAAGTATTTCGTTTTGCTAATCGAAGATTAACTTATAATTCCAAAAAAGATATTTATCGTTATTTACAAGAACAACAACAACAACAACAACAACAATAATAATAATAATAATAATAATAATAATAATAATAATAATAATAATAATAATAATAATAATAATAATCCAAGCTTGTAAGCTTGTGAAAAATCACAGAAAGCTAATCGTACGTCTGACACGGAAGTCGACGCTGATCTTTAAACCAGACCCTTTAAATTTTATTTTCGTTTAACATTGGTAATGCAAATTCATCCTTCGACGAATATTTACAATTAACATAAAGAATAGCATCTTTGATTCTAAACAATGTAATTAATAGATAGACCCCAAATAAAATAGAAATAAGAAAAAATTGAAGATGGCGTAAATATTCGTTATTTTTTACAACCGGATGTTCACGATCTTTCCTTCCCGAATACCCGACTCTCGAGTAACGTCTGTTCAAATTTTGAAAATTATATTTTTCGTTGCTGCAATTTTTTTTTTTACGTTTGTTTGTTTCTAAATTCTTCCTTTAATATGGGTGTGCACAGTGTAACGAATAAATGAAGATAAAATATATTTATTAAAAAATGCCAATACAGTATAGAAAATTGCCGAATATTGTATGGTAAACGCGGAGTCGATGACCTTCGTATTTGTTGGGCCAGTTTGCATATCAAATCAATCTTTGTATATTGTAATCACTATTGTAGACTAAACACACGTCTTAAAAGAAATCAGTCTTATTTAACTTAGTACGGTTGAGTAATATGAAAGGGTTAACCCGATGTGTTGCCCATTAATGTAGTAGAAAGGAAAACTAAAGATAGGTTTTTTAGCATCGGTCTAAGCGTAATGCCAATTCTCTCTCTCTCTCCCTCTCTCTCTCTCTCTCTCTCTCTCTCTCTCTCTCTCTCTCTCTCTCTCTCTCTCTCTCTCTCTCTCTCTCTCTCTCTCTCTCTCTCTGAAAATACATCTGAATTGCCTCAAAGAATTATGCATTCAGACGCAAAAAATAAAAAAAAAAAATAAAAAATCAAAGCAACTATTGCCTCTATATTTTCACAGTATAGAATTTACATGTTATGAATTTTAGCACCAGGCTAAACAAAAGAAAGACAGAGAATGAATGAAAAGACCTTGCTATAAACAAACTAAGTGAGTGTTTAATTTTCATCGTAATCTCAGTGCGACACAGGATCACTTATATAAGGAATTCAAACATTTCAATAACCGAATACTTATAATCACAACCATGGTCTGCATACACTTATCACTAAAATAAGAGAGTGGGAATGAAAAAACCTGGCCACCACCTTTAAAGGTCACTCATGAATGGCAGAGGCAAGAGACAACGACAATTGAAAACACAGTAGCAGGACAATGCACATATGAGAGCATCCTGTTTTTCCAACTAGTACTATAGCTTAGCTAGTAGTAATGATACTAACAATAACCACCGCCCAAGATCCCACTCCACCCAAGCTAGGACTAGGCCGAGCAAGGCAATGGCTGTTGATAACTCATCAGGTAGACCCGTCGGCTCCCTTCAACCCAACCCTGCAACATTAACTCACAAGGATGGTGAGAAACTATCAAGTTTGAGTGGATCTTGAATCCCGGTCCATCAGAACGGCAAGCAGGAACATTTCCATAGAAAATAAATTTCTTGTAGAATACGCTTTGATTTCGGGGAACAAATCACTTTGCTTGAGAGGTATCACGAATTGTGTTTTGTAATATCATGTGTCACATTCTATTTTAACGTCGTGAAACAAATAGTTTTGGAAGAAACAATTAACACGAGATTCGAGAAATGTATTTTAAAGCAATAGATGATGAAAGCGAAAGTAGAGAAGAAAGAATTCTAGTGGAAGCTGTAACAGAGCTCAAAAACAGTTAAACTAAACTTCTTAGTACAGCACACTTACACACCAATAACGCCGGTGAATCCATAACTGAAGAAATGGCTTCTTTATAAACAATTTAAAGTATTTGTCATTTCTGGTACCTTCATCAAACGCCTCCAGTTACTGGAAACTGCAGTTAGCCTACCATCTCCCCGATTATCCGAAACAAGTCGATCAGATCGTGTTTGGAGTATAAAGTATCTAATAACTCGCCTTAGTGGCACTAAATCAACATGTGAATGCCGTATGGAGCCATACTTGACAGCCGAAATGAGTCCCACGGAGTTGCTCTACGTCACATTACACATCAATGTGAGTTACGAGGACCAAGGGAGTACTAGCACACATTGATAGCCACAGGATGTCATAAAGCACAGGTCAATCATTACATGCCGTATAACCAAACATTAAAACACCTTTTACCCATTTGACACAACTCTGAAACCATTAGAAACACAGGCGATATAAAACGTTGGTATCTGAGTCTTGTTTTAATGTGGTGGAAACAAGCAACTCCGTAAAACAAAAGCACTCAATTCTAATTTTGCCAAAAAAAAAGAAAAAAAAATAACAGCACGTAATTTTCCAGTAGATGAACACTTTAAAAAAGCTTCGATCCTTTTGAAGATCGTGCTACAATAAAATCTATCTTCTTTTATAATAATGTCCTCTATAATGATATTGAACAGCTGGAGAGAAATCCACACTTGCTTCGAGAAATATCTTAAAAAAAAAACAGCAGAAGCAAGGAATGGAGGCTAAAGAGACCTAGTGAAAACATAATATGGTGATCAATTCCATCGTTATGTGTAATTTCGTGAGTAGGACCTTGGTCCTACGCTTTATTATAACAGAAACCATATTTGTTCCCTAGTTGAAACAAGAGTTTGGTACACTTTAGAACTTCATTTGTTTTAAACATATCTTCTTTATTATGCTTGTATCCCAGGCCTATAAAAGAAGATAAAGAGGATATGGGGAGGAACTTAACATTGGACAATAACCTTGACAATGCAATGACATTGTCAAACGATGCCTTCGGCCGTTGGCAATTGAATCTTCCAAGTCATACAAAAACCTCCACTTTCACAACAACTGTGACGCAATCCAACAAGTAATTTAAAGCAAGATGAAGTGAAAAGTCATCGCTGTCTCATTAATAAACAAATTACGAAGCAATAATTGCTCGCTCTTGGATTCATGGTCATATCGTGACCAGCCCCGGACCTCCTATCGGGAATTCGGTCCTATTACGTGCATTACGAGGCTCAAATCTTCTTTGCTGTGTGGTGTTATACTTTATTTGATGTGTTGTTTTCGGGTCCTATAATACAAGGGGAACCCTGTGCCATACAGGACCTACAATATCAATTTATCGTATACATTCTTGGGTGTTTAACGTATAACACAGCAGTTCATGTTAATTGTCAAATCCACATTCTCAAAACATTTAGAAAACAAGAAAATCTTCAGTTTCTTTTTGAAGTCCTAATATATTCAGTATTTCAGGTGTCTAGTGGGAGCTTGTTGTTTAGTCTTGGGTCGCATATTTGAAAGCTCTAAAACTTACAGTACACATCCTATATCTTGGTTCCAATACTTTGAAACCATCTGTAACTATTCTCATGTCGATACAATTTGTTGGCTGCACGATACGTAGCAATTCTCTTAGATCTTTTGGACATCAGGTTCTGATAACTTGGTGAGTCCTTGAACATATTCTAAACTCAATTCTTACTTTAATAGGCATCCAGTGTAATTCAATTAGCATAGGAGTGGTCCTCTCTAGGGATGGGACACCTTACGCCGCTGTTTTAATATTTAATAATTTCTTAAGTTGCACTTTGGGTAGATTGAGTTACAGTAGTTAATTCTTGTAATAAAATTTTATCACAAGTTTCTTGACAGATTATTCATCCAGGTACTTCTTTATAGAAGCAGTCTCTAAGATGATAGCCTATCCAACGGTTTTTATATATATATATATATTTTTTTTTTTTAGCATTGCTGTACTAGGTGAGTGGGAAATGCATTTCTTTACGCAATTGTGAATTTAGGACATGTTTAAGGATGTTTATAAATTGTGAAAAAAATATTTCGTGGCACCATATGTCATCAAATTAAAGTAAAATCTGTGTATTCAGTTATCAACTTATCACAGCCATGGTTGATTATATACAGTAAATTGAACTATTTAGTTTTCTGTTGCATTCGAGTATTGAAGTGCGTCATTGACTAGGCCTACGGCCAGTATATTTGGGATTCCCCATCCCCCAAAAAATAAGCATTGTCTTTCTAAATGATATTGACTGTATCCCAAAAGCATTGATCTATGATTTAATTTGCCCCGTGCCTTAGATTCTATATACACATGACATGTGGTTTGGCCTTGAAAACAAGCTTGCATATGCAGATGATGCTACTCTCTTTGCATCAATTCCATCCCCTGAATGTAGATCTGGTGTTGGTGAATCCCTTAATAGAGATTTAGCTAAAATTAGTGCATGGTGCAAATTATGTGGTATGAAGTTGAATCCTAACAAAACTCAAAGTATGATTGTAAGTAGGTCAAGGACGGTGGCTCCTCAACATCCGGATCTCAGTATTGATAATGTTTCTTTAAATTTGTATGACTTAAAATTTTAGGTGTGATTCTCGACAGCAAATTTACTTTTGAGAAACACATTAGGTCTGTGTCTTCTTCAATTGCACAAAAAATTGGCTTATTGAGAAAGTCTTACAAGATCTTCGGTGATCAATCTATTCTGAAGAAGTGTTTTAATTCTTTCATTCTACCTTGTTTTGAATATTGTTCTCCTGTCTGGTGTTCAGCTGCTGATTCTCATCTTAATTTGTTGGACAGAAACTTACGGTCTATTAGATTTATTATTCCTGATCTAGATATTAATCTTTGGCACCGTCGTTCAATTAGTTCATTATGCATGTTGCATAAGATTTTTCATAACTCTGACCATCCTTTACATTCAGATCTCCCTGGACAATTCTTTTCTGTTCGTAATACTAGGTAGGCAATTAATTCTAATAGCCAGGCCTTCTCCATCATGAGGCTCAATACTACACAGTATTCTAGAAGTTTTATTCCAGCTGTTACCAAGTTGTAGAATGATCTTCCTAATCGGGTAGTTGAATCAGTAGAACTTCAAAAGTTCAAAGTAGGTGCAAATGTTTTTATGTTGACCAGGCTGACATGAGTCTTTTTATTGTTTATATATGAAATATCTCTTTTTGACGTTGTTAATAATCTATATAGGACATATCTGTTTTGAGGCTGTTCCTGTTTTTAGAATGATATATTGTTAATTTATTCTCATCATTTATTTATTTCCTTATTTCCTTTCCTCACTAGGCTATTTTTCCCTTTTGGAGCCCTTGGGCTTATAGCATCTTGCTTTTCCAACTAGGGTTGTAGCTTGGCTAATAATAATAATAATAATAATAATAATAATAATAATAATAATAATAATAATAATAATAATAATAATAATAAAAAGATTCGAAGGGTTCGTTTCCAGACCAAGTGTAGCATTACCGATAACTGCTTATTAATAGTCAGTGCCACGGCACACTATTACTTAACTATAAACCTTTAACTCAATAATTTTACCATCGTTTTTAATGTGATTTTGCTATGTAACTTTTATGCTAAAACATACAGAATTCTAGAAATTGGTTCTTTTTGCGAAAAAAATCGAATTTTGTCTTTGCGTGAGAATTTGAATGAAAGATAAAAATTAATGACGACTCAACTGCACATTTGAATCTAATAAAAAACCGACCAAAATGTATTTTGGATGACAGAATGTTCTTTCATGTTCATAAAGAGTAATAAAGGTTTTGTTATGCAATGCTCTGAAAATGTTGTTGTGATTGATTAGAGCACAGGAGAGAAAATGGAGCATTATATAAGTGTAGTGTTTTAAAAAAGGTCTTTGCGTTGTTTCAAAAATAACCCTGTTATAACTAGTCATAAGATTGACTTTGTAGTTGATACAGTTAATGGATATAGAAAAAGTATCTATTTTGGGATGTATTTATCCAGGATTTTCCCAACGCATAGGTAATTGTAAAATAATACTTTCATTATATTTTGTAGAGAGAGAGAGAGAGAGAGAGAGAGAGAGAGAGAGAGAGAGAGAGAGAGAGAGAGAGAGAGAGAGAGAGAGAGAGAGTATTGTATTAGTTGAATGTTGTAATTTCAGTTTTCTCAGAAGTCATGTGAAGGGATAGCGCCTTATGGCTTAGCAACGGGATGTTACCAACAGATCAACGTTAAAGTTTGACAATGGACTTATATTCTACCACGCAAAAATTAGTATGGTTTTTTACACTATTTAAACTATGATTGGATAAATTACGCTTATCTGATTATTTATTCGTTTGATTATTAGAATTTCTCCAAGATTTTTTTTCTGTAGATACTTCCCTCTGAATATTGATTTCAATGAGAGATTTTAACATGAGCACTAGTAAATACTAAACATTGCACTACGATCACCTGGTTAAAGTCAAAATGGCTGCTTTGGTTTTTCCTTATCTACAGATAATATAGATGATATATTTAGACATTATAAAATATGCAGAGTAAAGCTCCTATTTTGTTTATTTTATGTACATATTTATTATTTTTCTACTGAACTGAGATACATTATCAAAGTATAAATTAACCAATGCGTCAAAGTTGACGGAAAGTTTAAATAATTGTGGTATGTGGAATTTTCGTTGTTTTTGTTTACTTTGATTTGCGTTTGACTGCCTGAGCCTCACCCTCACAAGTTTAAACTTAATTATGGTAGTATTTTTACGTTGTTTTTCTCTTAAGTATATATTAATCAAATGCCATTAATACCATATTGTATTTGACATAAATTTGTTAAATGTCTTACAGGTGTATTCGTATAGGTTAAACTAACACACGAAGAGCTGATTCGTTAGCCTACACATAGCCATTTCCGACGCTATTTTACATTGGTCATTTACGGTTATAATTTATAGCTAGGGAAATATTTATTAATAACCCAGTTATTAGGTTTAAAGTGTATGTATAATAGCACCCACCTGTATTTATTATTATGGCTAACTTAGAATACGGCAGTGTAAGGGAGGTCGCAGGGGGACGTTATGCCCCCCCTCCCCCCCGTTAGGTAAGTAGGTAAAGACACTGCTTGTAAGTTAGGTTAGGGAGGAAAGTTTAGGCTAGTTGATGTCCATTAGTAATCCTCACGGGAGGAACTGTCCGCTGATATACAAAGGCTCCTTGTTTCAACCTACTGTGCCGTGTTAATTTGAAATGGTAGATTGTTTTTCACATATTGACATTGGCTAGGGTAGCCAACGTAGGACTGTACTACTGAAGTATATGGCAGGGTAGTTTTTATTGTATATTGGTAAATATTGACATAAACAAGGCTAAAATTTACAGCAACACATGTATTCAAACCTCAGAGCCCTTGTATATCAGCGGCCAGTTCCTCACGCGTTCATCAAAAATGGACATCAACTAACCCAAAGTTTCCCCCCCCAACCTAACCTATAAGCCATGTCCTTACCTACTTATCTAACGGGGCGGCTAACGCCCCCCTTACACTGCCATATTCTAAGTTAGACATAATAATACATGCAGGTACCAGCTATCATACATACACCCCCAAAACCTTTTTACTACTCTATGAGGGTTGTGGTGGCCGATGTGGTAACGTCCCTGACTGTTGAACGCCAGGCTGGGTTTCGAGTCCCGCTCAAATTCATTAGTTTCTTTGGTCGCTGTAACCTCACCATCCTTGTGAGCTAAGGATGGAGGATTTTGGGGGGAGCCTATAGGTCTATCTGCTGAGACATCAGCAGCCATTGCCTGGTCCTCCATGGGCCTAGCTTGGATGCTGATCATATGTATATATATTGGTCAGTCTTGAGGGCATTGTCTTTGCCTGATTAGGGAATATCATTGTCCCTTGCCTCTGCCATTCATGAGTGACCTTTAAAACCATTAAACCTTTAAACAGATTTTCTGTTATGTACCCTTGTCCCAAATAAAGCTTTGGTTTCAAATGATTAATATTAATTTTTAAATATTTAACTTAGCCGGTGAATATATATAGCTGCAACTCTGTTGCTCGACAGACAAAAAACCGTAAAAACTCGCCAGCGATCGCTATACAGGTTGCGGGTGTGCCCACCAGCGCCAACTGTCGGCCAGATACCATACTCGATGTAAACAAAGACTCAATTTCTTCTCTGTCGACGTGTCGACAAGACGTACTTTACTCGCTGTTGAAACCTGGAGTTTTTCCCATCATATTTGGTGAAGTACTTTAATTTGGTTATGAGCTTTCGCAGTACAGGGTTTTTCTTCAAATAAATCCTTGAACTCTTTTTTGTATCGGATTCATTGTTGATGACTTAGATCGTTTTTTTGGAATTTTCCCTTGACCAATTCAAAATGGCTGACCTTTCACAAGTTCCCAAGTTTAGAAAATGCAATGCTAGGGACTGTCATAGGCGTCTTCCAAAGGCTTCTCTCGACCCTCACACTGTTTGTTCCAATTGTCTGGGTAAAACCTGTCAATTGGAAGATCGGTGTGAGGAATGCGTGGGCCTTTCGGAATTCGATTTTATCGAATTTGAGAAGTATACACGCAGACTAGAGAGAGATAGGGTAAGGAGAAGTTCTTCTAGGTCGGTAGATTTTTCCTCTCCTCATGCCCCTCAACCTAATCCTTCCCCTGTAGTGGTTGTTCCTAACCCCCCTCCTAGCACTCAGGAACCATTGATGGCTGACATGATGCGTGCTATCCATGCCTTGGGGGAGAGAGTTGAGTCCCTTGCAAGTGACCGCAATCAACTCATGGCGGATGTTAAGGAACTAAAGTGCCAAAGTGCTGCGGGAAGTGATAAAGTGCCTAGTGTTTCTCAAAGTGTTGTGAACAGTGTTGCGCTTGAGGGTTCGTCTGTTCGTGCCTGTCGTCCTCCTAGTCCGGGACCTCTTGCAAGCTCCCAAGCCCAGGGGAGAAGCAATGTCGTACGACTCATGGGTTCGAGAGGCCTTGATCAGCGAACAGACGTTCCCTCTATGGTATCAGGCGTATCTCCCCAAGATCGCCCCTACCAACGTAAGACGAGAGAGCCCGTTTTTACCTCGTCGTCCGAAGGTGTTTCTCGTAAGAAACCTTGGACCAAGGTCTCACGACCTTTGAAGCGTAAGTCGGTCCCTTCAGGACAAGTCCAACGTCCCGGTTGTAGCCACTGGGTCAGTTCGGACTCGTTGCCGTCATCTGATGACTGCTCGCCGCCTAAGAGAGGCAAAGCGGTACCGCCTCAGTCGCTCACCCCGTCTGTTGCCGCACCTGCTTCCGTAGACCCTAAATGGGTATTGCTGCAGGACATGCAGTCCAAGCTTGCGTCCTTGATGGAGGACTTTAATGCGGAGAAGGTTGCTGCTGAACCTTCTGGCCAACAACCATCCAAGCGGTCTGTTGTGCGTCCTGTTGACGCTGAGGTTACTTTCTCGCGTCTACCAGTTGAGGTTGTACCCCCACCGATGCGACCCAGTGTGGCTTGCCAGCCGCACGTTGACGTTAGGCGACGCACGGAGGTGGTTGTTGACGTTCAGGACGTTCAACAACCATCAGAGGTGACTTGTTTTGACGCGGTGCGTCAACCTCCGCAACCCGGTATGGTGTTGACTGCACAACCCAGACGGTCTAAACAGTCTCGGGTGGACGCTGTGCGTCCTCGCGCACCCATGGTTGTTGACAGTTCACAGACTGTGCAGCAGTTCCATGACGTTGCGTCCGGCTCCGTCACGCATGCACCAGTGCGACCGGACTCAGCGAGCCAAACGTTGCCCACTCCTTTGCCGTTTCCTCATCAGTTTTCGGACGAGGAACTATCAGATGAGGACGTTGCTGAACCACAAGAGGATCAACCTTCAGAACTTGACGAACCTAAGGCAACTCAACCATCATTGGACTTTAGAAAAGTCATGGCTGTTTTTAAGGAGTTGTTCCCTGACCACTTTGTTTCTGTGGCTCCTCGTTCGCCGCCGTCAGAGTTTGTATTAGGCGTGCCTGCTACCGCACCTGCCTTTACTAAACTCGTTCTCTCTCGCTCATCCAAGAGAGCTTTGCGGCTGTTGGGAGATTGGTTAGAGATTAAGAAGAGTTTAGGAAAGACAGCATTTGCCTTTCCCCCATCTAAACTCTCGTCTAGATCGAGCGTCTGGTATGCCACGGGAGAAGTTCTCGGCTTGGGAGTTCCTGCCTCTGCCCAGGGCGACTTCTCAAGTCTTGTAGACTCTCCCCGCCGCCTTGCCATGAGACGCTCGAAGATTTGTTGGTCACCATAGGACCTGGACCACCTTCTTAAAGGTATTTTTAGGGCTTTCGAAGTCTTTAACTTCCTAGACTGGTGCCTAGGAGCCCTGAGCAGGAAAATCTCTTCTGCAGATAAGGATGTTTCCTTGCTCATTATGTCCTGCATGGACAAGGCCGTCCGTGATGGGTCCAACGAGCTAGCCGCCTCATTCACGTCCGGAGTCCTGAAGAAGCGAGAGTCTCTATGTTCTTTCCTGTCTGCTGGAGTGACGCCATGCCAAAGATCTGAGCTACTCTTTGCTCCCCTTTCCAAGTGCCTGTTTCCTGAAGTCTTGGTAAAGGAAATTGCCTTATCTTTAGTTCAGAAGGACACCCACGATCTAGTTGCGTCCTCGGCTCGCAAAGCTCCCCCTTTGCCTACATTGTCTGCTAGACCGAGGTTAGACACTCCAGCGTCTCGCTTTATTCCGCCCTTTCGTGGCAGAGCCTCCAGCAGAGGAGGTGCTCGTGCCGAAGGGAAGCGAGGGAAGAGGAAAGGATCCAAGTCCTCTAAGGGCAGAGTCTGACTGCCCGCAACTTCAGACAGCAGTAGGGGCCAGACTCAAGAACTTCTGGCAAGCCTGGGAGAAGAGAGGCGCAGATCAACAATCTGTGAAGTTACTCAGAGAGGGGCACAAGATCCCTTTTGTACGCAAACCCCCTCTAGCAACGTCCCCCATCGATCTCACTCCCAGGTACAGAGAGGAAGAAAAGAGACAAGCCCTGAAACTGGAAGTGTCTCTTTTGCTAGAGAAGGGAGCGGTGGTCAAAGTCTCGGACCTTCAATCACCGGGGTTTTACAACCGTCTCTTCCTAGTATCAAAGAAGACAGGAGGGTGGAGACCGGTGCTAGACGTCAGTGCTCTGAATGTCTTTGTCACAAAGACGAAGTTTTCCATGGAGACCACAAAGTCAGTCTTAGCAGCGGTCAGAAAGGAAGACTGGATGGTCTCGCTAGACCTAAGGGACGCCTACTTCCACATCCCCATTCACTCAGACTCCCAACCTTTTCTGAGATTCGTCTTCGAAGATGTGGTTTACCAGTTTCGGGCCCTGTGCTTTGGCCTAAGCACAGCTCCTCTCGTATTTACGAGGCTGATGAGGAATGTGGCCAAATTCCTCCACTTATCGGACATCCGAGCCTCCCTTTATTTGGACGACTGGCTTCTCAGAGCCTCTTCCAGTCGTCGCTGTCTGAAGGATCTCAAGTGGACTCTAGATCTGACCAAGGAATTGGGACTCCTAGTCAATTTGGAAAAGTCGCAGCTGGTCCCATCCCAAACTATTCTGTATTTAGGGATGGAGATTCACAGTCAAGCTTTTCGGGCTTTTCCGTCGGCCCCCAGAATAGATCAAGCCCTGCTATCCATCCAGAAGATGCTGAAGAAAGAACGCTGCTCAGTCAGGCTGTGGATGAGTCTGGTAGGGACGCTGTCATCCCTGGAGCAATTTGTATCACTAGGAAGACTACACCTCCGTCCTCTTCAATTCCATCTGGCTTTCCACTGGAAAAAGGTCAAGACGCTAGAGGCGGTCTCGATCTCGATTTCCGGAAAGATAAAGTCTTGTCTGACTTGGTGGAAGGACAATATCAACCTAAGAGAGGGTCTTCCCCTGGCTGTTCAGACTCCCAACCACGTTCTCTTCTCGGACGCATCGGACTTGGGCTGTGGAACTCGAGTCAGAGGAGCATGCATATCAACTGCAAGGAGCTGTTGGCAGTTCATCTGGCCTTGAAAAGCTTCGAGTATCTCCTTCGAGGCAAAGTGGTGGAAGTAAACTCGGACAACACCACGGCCTTGGCGTACATCTCCAAACAAGGAGGTACCCACTCACTGACGTTGTACGAGATCGCAAGGGACCTGCTCATCTGGTCAAAAGGTCGAGACATCTCCCTAGTAACGAGGTTCATCCAGGGCGACTTGAACGTCATAGCAGATTGTCTCAGTCGGAAAGGGCAAGTAATTCCAACCGAATGGACCCTCCACAAGGATGTGTGCAAGAGACTTTGGGCCACTTGGGGTCAACCAACCATAGATCTCTTTGCAACCTCGCTGACCAAGAGGCTTCCAATCTATTGCTCTCCAGTCCCGGACCCAGCAGCAATACATATAGATGCCTTCCTCCTAGATTGGTCACATCTGGATCTCTACGCATTCCCACCGTTCAAGATTGTCAACAAGGTACTGCAGAAGTTCGCCTCTCACGAAGGGACAAGGTTGACGTTAGTTGCTCCCCTCTGGCCCGCGAGAGAATGGTTCACCGAGGTACTTCGATGGTTAGTAGACGTTCCCAGAAGTCTGCCTCTAAGAGTAGACCTTCTACGTCAGCCACACGTAAAGAAGGTACACCAAAGCCTCCACGCTCTTCGTCTGACTGCCTTCAGACTATTGAAAGACTCTCGAGAGCTAGAGGCTTATCGAAGGAGGCAGCCAGTGCGATTGCTAGAGCAAGGAGAGCGTCTACCATTAGAGTCTACCAATCGAAGTGGGAAGTCTTCTGAGACTGGTGCAAGTCAGTTTCTGTATCCTCGACCAGTACCTCTGTAGCCCAAATAGCTGATTTTCTCTTATACCTGAGAAAAGGACGATCCCTTTCAGCTCCCACTATCAAGGGCTACAGAAGCATGTTGGCATCGGTCTTCCGGCATAGAGGCTTAGATCTTTCCAACAATAAAGATCTGCAAGACCTCCTTAAGTCTTTTGAGACCACTAAGGAGCGTCGTTTGGCTACTCCTGGATGGAATTTAGACGTGGTACTAAGATTCCTCATGTCAGACAGGTTTGAGCCTTTACAGTCAGCCTCCCTGAAAGATCTCACTCTTAAGACTTTTCCTGGTATGCTTAGCCTCAGCTAAAAGAGTCAGTGAGATTTATGCCTTCAGCAAGAACATCGGATTTTCGTCGGAAAAAGCTACTTGTTCGCTGCAACTTGGTTTTCTAGCCAAAAATGAGCTACCTTCTCGGCCTTGGCCTAAATCTTTCGATATTCCCAGCTTATCGGAGATCGTAGGCAATGAACTAGAAAGAGTCTTATGCCCTGTTAGAGCTCTTAAGTTCTATTTAGATCGTACTAAACCTTTACGAGGCCAATCTGAAGCTTTATGGTGTTCAGTTAAGAAACCATCCTTGCCTATGTCAAAGAATGCTTTGTCATACTTTATCAGATTGTTAATACGAGAAGCTCATTCACATCTGAGTGAGGAAGACCGATCTTTGCTTAAGGTTAAGACGCACGAAGTTAGAGCTGTAGCAACTTTCGTGGCCTTTAAGCAAAATAGATCTCTGCAAAGTATAATGGACGCAACCTATTGGAGAAGCAAGTCAGTGTTCGCGTCATTTTACTTGAAAGATGTCCAGTCTCTTTACGAGAACTGCTACACACTGGGACCATTCGTAGCAGCGAGTGCAGTAGTGGGTGAGGGCTCAACCACTACAATTCCCTAATTGCATATCCTTTTAATCTGTCTCTTGAAATGTTTTTAATGTTGTTTTTTATGGGTTGTCCGGAAGGCTAAGAAGCCTTTCGCATCCTGGTTGATTTGGCGGGTGGTCAAAGTCATTTCTTGAGAGCGCCCAGATTAGGGGTTTGATGAGGTCCTGTTGTATGGGTTGCAGCCCTTGATACTTCAGCTCCTAGGGGTCTGTCAGCATCCTAAGAGGATCGCGAGGCTCCGTAAGGAAGACGTACTTACAAGGCAGAGTAATCGTCTAAGTCGACTTCCTTACCAGGTACCTATTTATTTTGTTTTTGTTATATTGATAACTTCCAAAATGAAATAAAAACTCTTAGCTTATACGATGTAAACATATTTAACTGGTCTCTACCCACCACCCTGGGTGTGAATCAGCTATATATATTCACTGGCTAAGTTAAATATTTAAAAATGATATTTTAATTATAAAATAAATTTTTGAATATACTTACCCGGTGAATATATAAATTAAACGACCCTCCCTTCCTCCCCAATAGAGACGCAGTGGGATGAGAAGAAATTGAGTCTTTGTTTACATCGAGTATGGTATCTGGCCGACAGTTGGCGCTGGTGGGCACACCCGCAAGCTGTATAGCGATCGCTGGCGAGTTGCAGCTATATATATTCACCGGGTAAGTATATTCAAAAATTTATTTTA
The DNA here is from genome assembly GCF_036898095.1 of Palaemon carinicauda. Classification (NCBI taxonomy): domain Eukaryota; kingdom Metazoa; phylum Arthropoda; class Malacostraca; order Decapoda; family Palaemonidae; genus Palaemon; species Palaemon carinicauda. Next base: position 180,090,071 of record NC_090728.1, read on the forward strand.
TAATTAAAATATCATTTCCTATTTAGCTCTAGAATTGGATGCTATTTGCAGTTATATTCCTGATGAGAAATCAGTTTTATTATAGTTAAGGACGGGACAACATTTTCTATTAAATTAAGGTATTTCAAATTCGTAGATAATTTGTATTTTTGAGCAAAGTGAGCTACATCACCAGTGTGTGAGTGGGAGCGGTAGCAAGCTACCCCCCTGCTAACTAGTGGTAGGGGTAGTTAACCCTCGCTAAATTTTAATGGCTCGTCATTTCAGCTTTGCAGAAAGTAATACCCCTAAATAAATAGCTAAGGTTTGTATCGTTAGAAAAAATACAAATTATCTACGAATTTGTCATATTTATATAATATATCTGCTTGTGAATTGACTTTATATACTGTATATTTTTATTTTATGACCATTCTTATCTTAATGTAATTTCTTCCTTAAATTTTTTTCCTGGAAACACTATATTTGCTTAAAGGTAATTAGGAATTTTTTTAATGTCATCTTAAGGTAAGGGCTAGGATTGCAGTGGAAGTTGTCCCCTCCTATTAAGTAAGGACATGACAATTTAGGTAATGTTAAGTGGGGGTACTTTAGGTTAGCATATATTCCCTTAATTTCCTTACATTTAACATACTGGCTACTGTAGTTGCCATTATAATGGTATTGCAAAAAAGAGCAGTGATATTGTGTATATTTTGGTTCTCACAAACACTGTTACAGTAATACTGTTTAGTTGAGATTAGGATATTGTAATTTCTTGCCAAATACATGAACCATTTATTACCTCCGCCAACGAAGTTGGAGGGAGGTTATGTTTTATCTCCTGCTTGTTTGTTCATGAACAGCTTCTTGGCCACAATTTTAATCGTAGAGTAATGAAACTTATAGGGATTAACTCTTATGTAAAAAGCTGGAAAGGTTTAAGGTTTGGAAGGTCAAGGTTACGTACGGTCAAGCAAAATGTCCAATTCACGTAATCAGTCATAACTTTGGTCATCGCTATCACAGAGACCTCAAACTTTATGCATATATGAGTGTATGAAAATCCATGCCAATTAATACATGTAAATGTCAAAGGTCAAGGTCGAGCAAAAGGTCAAGAAATAAGCTGTTGTGGCGGAGGTCTGCTCTCTACTGAGTGCCCCTCTAGTTTTATTTTGAATTCATCTCTATTTTATTGTTATTGTCAATTATTCCATGTTCTGATATTACTATAGCCTGCAAGATTGTGATACTGTATTGGATTTTCATGTTATAACTTTTACTGTCCACTATTCAAAGATACAAAGATGTGTAATGTGTAAGAACATAGTATCCTAAGTCAGTTCAGGTAAGTGGAGATGCCAATGAGTAAGGACATTGCAACCAAGGTTATTTTAGTTGGTAATGTGATATTTTGAGGTTTATTAGTGATGGTGCCCAGGTAAGGATTCACTTATTTTCAATATTAAACTTACCCGATAATCATGTAGCTGTCAACTCCGTTGCCCGACAGAATTCTATGGAGGGATACGCCAGCTATCACAATACTAGAAGGGGGTGTATTTACCAGCGCCACCTGTGGCCAGGTACTCAAGTACTTCTTGTTGACACCTCCTCAATTATTCCTCTGTCGTGCTTCCGGCAAGACGTTCTGGGATACGCTTATGTTCTTGGAGTATTTTCACGACTTTGGTGAAGTATTTCTCTTTGATTTCGGCTGTCGCTTTACTGGAAACTTCTATATTAGCTTAGTTAGCTTTTGGAATTAATTTGATTAATTATGGTGACGAGAGAGTATGAACTCTCGTTCACCTTTCAATGGCCGACCCTTCCCTTAGACGGAAGTGTTGGTGTCTAAGAGAGTATAGACTCTCTTTCTTAATTTTGCTTAACAAAAGTTATAGATTTATTTTATATCTCTCCGCCTCTTATAGGCCTCTTCGATTAACTTCCTTTTATTATAAACTCATTAAAATTAATTTTTATATTTGTTTATATTCGACCTTCCTAATAGTAGGCGGTCTTTTACCGAAGTTAATAAACTTTGAGCCCGTCATTTCGGTTTTACCTGTTAACATATTATGCTATTTCCGCCACAGAGTTTGAAAGTTTTTCTTTGACAGTCTCGTACTGTTTTCAAAGTTGAACTAACGTTTTGTTTTGTCTCTGCAGTTGTTGACGTTCAGAACGTTCAACTTGCACTCTATCGTTACGATAGAGAAAGAATGTTCACGGTTTCACGTTGCAGTAAGAGTAACCGTGTCTAGCGTTTTGTTCATTCTTTCTTAACTTAATGGTTTTGATCCTAATAAAGGAACTTTTCAGTTTTTTCCTTTAACAATAATATGTTTTAACGATATATATGATTGGGCTCTTCTCTCAGGTTCTAAGTCAAGAGAGAGAGAGAGAGAGAGAGAGAGAGAGATAGAGAGGGAGGGAGAAAGAGGATAAACGTCAGGCGTACGAGTAACGTCGTTATCGTTTTTGCTCTTCTCCCTAGTCTCTTTAGGGGAAGAAACTAAACGTTTCTAGAGTGATCTAGTGTTTAGTCTCTTTCCAACCACTGAATTATCTTTCATTAGATTTTTCTGTTACATTGTAATTCTGTTTTCGCAATTACTAACTTTGAGAAAGGATAGAATTGCGTATTTCAGGTACAAACCACTTAAAGTTTCGAGTTCAGTGAAATAAGTGCAAACAGAAATCAAAGTGATAAGTGATTAGTGCGTGAGGGTACTTTTGTGCGCGCCAGTCGTCCTCCCAGTCCGGGACCTCTTGCAAGCTCCCAAGCCCAGGGGAGAAGCAATGTCGAAGGGCATAAGGGTTCAGCAGGCCTTGATCGGCGCACAGAAGTATTCTCGGTGGTTGTGGGCGTGTCTTACCGAGACCGTCACTCCCACCCGCAGACGATTGAGCCCTTATTTTGCTCGTCTGCAGAAGAGATTAGGGGAGAAAATAAAGGCAGAGTAACGCTGGTCTCAGGTCTCAAGACCTCTTAAACGTTAAGTCCAGACCTATGCCAGACGTACGAAGTTAAAGTTCACAACCCGAATGCAGTCATTGGGTTAGCTCTGACTCTCCTCAGTCATCAGTTGATTACACTCCGCCTAAGAGGAGTAAGGTTCTGCCACAACAGATCTCTGCTGTTAAGGCTTTACCTCAGCAGAACTTAGTGTCTGCCGACCCCAAGTTAACTCTACTGCAGTCCATACAGTCACAACTTTCGGTTTTGATGCGTGAGTGTCGGGCTGAGAGTGTTGCGCCTCCGCCTCCGCCTACACTCCCCCCCGCCTATGATCGCTCCGCCTGATCACAGTACCACCTGCCAGGCGTACGATGTTGTGAACTCTACTACAGTCCATGCAAGCACAGCTTTCGGACTTGATGCGTGAGTGTCGGGCTGAGAGTGTTGCTCCTCCGCCTCCGCCTACACTCCCTCCACCTACACTCGCTCCGCCTGATCACAGTACCATCTGCCAGGCGTACGATGTTGTGGACTCTTCTACAGTCCATGCAAGCACAGCTTTCGGACTTGATGCGTGAGTGTCGGGCTGAGAGTGTTGCTCCTCCGCCTCCGCCTACACTCCCTCCACCTACACTCGCTCCGCCTGATCACAGTACCATCTGCCAGGCGTACGATGTTGTGGACTCTTCTACAGTCCATGCAAGCACAGCTTTCGGACTTGATGCGTGAGTGTCGGGCTGAGAGTGTTGCTCCTCCGCCTCCGCCTACACTCCCTCCACCTACACTCGCTCCGCCTGATCGCAGTACCACCTGCCAGCAGTTCCACCTGCCAGGCGTACGATGTTGAGCCACGTGCTGAGTTTGCTGTTCCCTGTGGTGTTCAGCCTCCGCCTTCCTTAAGGCAACCTTTACATTGGGATCAGGAGGATTATACCTCTCTTCCTCCGCCTCCACTTGCTGCTCCACCAGTGATGCAACACTCGGTTGAGGTACAACAACCTCTCCCGTCCATGAGTCAGTCTCCTCAGCTCTTGCTGCAGCGAGCTCAACCCTCCACAAGGCAAGCACCACAACACCTTAGCCTTGCGCCTCAGGAGCCTCAGCTTGCGAGACATTTACCTTGTTCTGCGCAGCCTCTTCCTCATCGCGCTCCGCTCACACCACAGGAACTGGAACTTGCTACTCCGCTTCCGCCAACCGCTCAGCAAGCGCAACCCTTGGGTTCAACCACTCATGCTAGGAGTCAGCCTCCTCCACCCATGCGCCTTCCTTCTGCTTGTCTTTTATTCAGCCTTTGCAGACTGAGCCTCAGGTGTTCCCTCATCGGAGTCTTGAAGAGGAAACCACAACTATTGTTGTTCCAGCTCGTTCTGACTCTGCTGTTCAGCATACCTTACCTCCATTTTCATACCATGGTTTAAACCCCATGCAAGCATGCATAAAGCACTCTAGCACTGGTCATGGAATTTCTGAGAAATGTTAAACGCCATGCACACGCTCTGCTTTCCTTACAGCAGGCTCTGCTTACAGCAGGCTCTGCTTACTACATGCTCAGCATTCAGCATGCTCTGCATTCAGCATGCTCTGCATACTACATGCTCTGCATACAGCATGCTCTGCATTCAGCATGCTCTGCATACAACATGCTCTACATACAGCATGCTCTGCATACAGCATACTCTGCATACATCATGCTCTGCATACCTTACCGCATGCTTCTCAACACATCTTGGGTTGTTGCCAACTCACTAGACTGTCAAGCAGTTTCATAACGTTGCCTTCTAGTCTGCTGCTTTTGCACCAGTGAACCCTCACTCAGAGAACTTAGCTTTTCTAGGATAAGGTCCCTGTAGATGAGAAAGTTCTTTTCTCCCTCCTTCTGATATTCCCTTGAGGACTCTGTCATTTGGAGGGAGCCTTTAGCTGCATAACCTCTTATGGACTTTTATTTAAGCATAACATGCTTACAGGGAAGGTAATGGTTCCACTTCAGCCGCTAATCCCGTCTGTTACCACACCTGCTCCCATAGACCTTGAGCTGTGTTGCATGACATGCAGTCCAAGCTTAGTCCTTGTTAGAGGATTTTTTGTTTACGGAGTCAATGTGTCACGGGGAAGACGTTCAACAACCAACAGAAGGGACTTGTTGTGACGCAGTGCGGCAACCTCAGCAACCCGTTAAGGAGTTGTCTGTACGACCCAGACAGTCTAGACAGATTCGGGTTGTCACTGTACTTCCTCGCTTGCCCATGATTGACAGTTTACAGACTGTGCAGCAGTATCATGATCTTGTGTCCGGCTCCGTCAGACGACTGGCTTTTAAGAGCTCCCACAAGTCGTCGCTGTCTGGAGATTTTCAAATGGACTATGGATCTGACCAAGGAACTGGGCCTCCTGGTCAATTTTGAGGAGTCTCAGCTCGTTCCATCCCAGACCATTGTCTCCTTGGGTATGGATCTTCAGAGTCGAGCTTTTCGGACTTGTCCGTCGGCCCCAAGGATCTTCCAAGCCCTAGAATGCATCCAGAGCATGCTGAGAAGGAACCGATGCTTAGTCAGGCAGTGGATGAGTCTAACAGGGACACTTTCATCGCTGGCCCTGTTCATCGAGTTAGGGAGACTCCACCTCCGCCCCCTTCAGTATCATCTAGCTGCTCACTGGATAAAGGACATGACGCTAGAGACGGGCTCAGTTCCTGTTTCCGAAGAGATGAGGTCTACTCTAATGTGGTGGTAGAACAGCATTCTTCTCAAGGAAGGTCTACCATTGGCTGTTCAGACCCCCGACCACCGTCTCTTCTCGGACGCATCGGACACGGGCTGGGGTGCGACACTGGACGGACAGGAATGCTCGGGAACATGGAATCAGGAGCAAAGGACACTTCACATCTATTGCAAGGAGTTGTTGGCAGTTCATCTGGCCTTGATAAACTTCAAGTCCCTCCAGCTTAACAAGGTGGTGGAGGTGAACTCCGACTACACCACAGCCTTGGCTTACATCTCCAAGCAGGGAGGGACTCATTCGAGGAAGTTGTTCGAGATCGCAAGGGACCTCCTCATTTGGTCAAAAGATCGAAAGCTCACGCTGGTAACGAGGCTCATTCAGGGCGATATGAATGTCATGGCAGATCGCCTCAGCCGGAAGGGTCAGGTCTTCCCCACAGAGTGGACCCTTCACAAGAATGTTTGCAGCAGACTTTGGGCCCTGTGGGGTCAGCCAACCATAGATCTATTCGCTACCTCGATGACCAAGAGGCTCCTCTTGTATTGTTCTCCGATTCCAGACCCAGCAGCAGTTCGCGTGGATGCCTTTCTGCTGGATTGGTCCCATCTCAACCTGTATGCATTCCCGCCGTTCAAGATTGTCAACAGGGTACTTCAGAAGTTCGCCTCTCACAAAGGGACACGGCTGACGTTGGTTGCTCCCCTCTGGCCCGCGAGAGAATGGTTCACCGAGGTACTGCAATGGCTGGTCGACGTTCCCAGGACTCTTCCTCCTAGAGTGGACCTTCTGCGTCAACCTCACGTAAAGAAGGTACACCCAATCCTCCACGCTCTTCGTCTGACTGCCTTCAGACTATCGAAAGACTCTCAAGAGCTAGAGGCTTTTCGAAGGAGGCAGCCAGAGCGATTGCCAGAGCAAGGACGACATCCACTCTCAGAGTCTATCAGTCTTAATGGGAAGTCTTCCGAAGCTGGTGCAAGGCCAATGCAGTTTCCTCAACCAGTACCACTGTAACCCTGATTGCTGACTTCCTGTTACATCTAAGGAACGTAAGATCCCTATCAGCTCCTACGATCAAGGGTTACAGAAGTATGTTGGCAGCGGTTTTCCGCCACAGAGGCTTGGATCTTTCCTCCAACAAAGATCTACAGGACCTCCTTAGGTCTTTTGAGACCTCAAAGGAACGTCGGTTGTCCACTCCAGGCTGGAATCTAGACGTGGTCCTAAGGTTCCTAATGTCATCAGGATTTGAACCGCTCCAATCAGCCTCTTTTAAGGACCTCACATTAAAAACTCTTTTCCTCGTGTGCTTAGCAACAGGTAAAAGAGTAAGTGAGATCCACGCCTTCAGCAGGAACATAGGTTTCACATCTGAAACGGCTACATGTTCCTTGCAGCTCGGTTTTTTGGCTAAAAACGAGCTTCCTTCCCGTCCTTGGCCTAAGTCGTTCGAGATCCCAAGCCTGTCCAACATGGTGGGGAACGAACTGGAGAGAGTACTTTGCCCAGTTAGAGCTCTTAAGTACTATCTAAGAAGGTCAAAACCATTACGAGGACAATCAGAAGCCTTATGGTGTGCTATCAAAAAGCCTTCTCTACCAATGTCTAAGAACTCAGTTTCTTACTACATCAGGCTTCTGATTAGAGAAGCAAATTCTCATCTGAAGGAAGAAGACCTTGCTTTGCTGAAGGTAAGGACACATGAAGTGAGAACTGTGGCTACTTCAGTGGCCTTCAAACAGAACCGTTCTCTGCAGAGTGTTATGGATGCAACCTATTGGAGAAGCAAGTCAGTGTTCGCATCATTCTATCTCAAAGATGTCCAGTCTCTTTACGAGTACTGCTACACCCTGGGTCCATTCGTAGCAACGAATGCAGTAGTAGGCGAGGGCTCAGCCACTACATTCCCATAATCCCATAACTTTTTAACCTTTCTCTTGAATACTTTTTATGGGTTGTACGGTCGGCCAAGAAGCCTTCCACATCCTTGTTGATTTGGCGGGTGGTCAATTCTTTCTTGAGAAGCGCCAAGGTTAAAGGTTGTGATGAGGTCCTTTAGTATGGGTTGCAGCCCTGTATACTTTAGCACCTTTGAGTTGATTCAGCCTCCCAAGAGGAACGCTGCGCTCAGTAAGGAAGACGATCTTATTAAAGGCAGAGTAACGGTTCAAGTCGACTTCCTTACCAGGTACTTATTATTTCATTGTTATTGTGGATAACTGATTATATGAAATACGGGATACTTAGCTATCCTTTAGTCTTGTACACTGGTTTTTCACCCACCCCCCTGGGTGTGAATCAGCTACATGATTATCGGGTAAGTTTAATATTGAAAAATGTTATTTTTATTAATAAAATAAATTTTTGAATATACTTACCCGATAATCATGATTTAATCGACCCTCCCTTCCTCCCCATAGAGAACCAGTGGACCGAGGAATAATTGAGGAGGTGTCAACAAGAAGTACTTGAGTACCTGGCCACAGGTGGCGCTGGTAAATACACCCCCTTCTAGTATTGTGATAGCTGGCGTATCCCTCCATAGAATTCTGTCGGGCAACGGAGTTGACAGCTACATGATTATCGGGTAAGTATATTCAAAAATTTATTTTATTAATAAAAATAACATGTTTCAACATTTATACTATAGAATTTATTTTCAATTTCCCATTTTCTTCTCTTGATACTGTATGCCCTTTTACTTCTTTATATTCTAAGTGTTAGGATAATTACAAAAGAAAAAACTACTGTCTTTTCTATAACTGAAATTGGGATCAGTAAAAAGATTATTTTCTCTAAAAGATACTTCTCTACTATGGAACTGTACCGTGATACAGTAATCTTATAATGACCAGTTATAAAGATATTAGCATCCTCTTAATTTATGAATTGCAAAAAATGAAAAATGGTTGCTATATTTCCAGATTTAGTATACTGAGTAAGTTATTAAAGCATTGCTAACTGCTTCCAGGAAATGGTTTTTTTTTCTGTGTTTTGTAATTTACATAATGAATGACTTTAGGAATTCATTCATTTACCATTTAGCTCATGTAAGTTATCACAAAGTTTATTATTGAATACTATGGAAATATTTCCATTGGAATTGACCCTTCCCATGTTTTTCTAGGATGTGTTGTCTGCAGTCCACAGAAGTGATCTTGATTGGCTTGAATCCAATGTCAGACTCCTTAATGTTGACTGGCAAACTTGTGTTCATAGCAAATCTGGGGACACAGCTCTTCATGTTGCCGCTCAAGCAGGATGTACACAAGTGTTGGGGTGAGTGTGTCCAGAATTTTTGTTTACGTTAATTGACTTGAATCCCAAATTTTGCAATATTATAGTTTTAAGAGCTAAGTTGTATCTGAGGGCGATCTTTAAGTATATGGTTACAATTTTCATGTCAGAGTAGTGGGTGCTGATGTTAGAATTATCTTAGTGATGAATCATAACTTTCTTATTGCTATGTGAAATGTACTTTCCCTCACTGTTTGTGAATATTATTTATTTTATTTTGCCATTATTATTGGTTTCCAATGAGAGATGCTGAGACAGGGTATGTGTGATGTTGCCATGGTTGTTCAATTTGTTTGTTGATGGAGATGTCAGAGGGGAATGCTCTAGTGCTTGGTCAAGGATTGAAACTGATGTATAAGAGTGATCATGAGTGGTAGGTGGATGGGTTTTTGTTTTCTGATGATACTGTATTGGTTGCAGACTGAAGAGAAACTGTATGGATTAGTGACCGTTTGGAAGGGGGTATGAGAGAAGGAATTTGCGAGTTAATATGGGTAAGAGTCAGGTTATGAGATGCATGAGAAGTGAGGGTGGTGCGAGATTGAATTTTATGTTGAATGGAGAGTTCCTTGAGGAAGTAGATCAGTTTAAGTACTTGGGTTTTGTTGTTGCTGCAAATGGTGAAGTGGAAGGAGATGTACATCAGAGTGTGAATGAAGGATGTAAAGTGCTGGGGGCCATGAAGGGAGTTTTAAAGAATAGAGGATTAGGGATGAATTATAAAAAGAGTTCTGTATGAGAAAATGATTGTACCAACTCTGATGTACAGATTGAAGTTGTTGAGAATGAAAGTGGTGTAGAGATAGAAATTAAATATGTTTGTGATGAAGTGTTTAAGGAAAATGACTGGTGTATCTTGATTGGATAGGGTTAGGAACAAAGTAGTGAGGGTGAGAATGGGTGTGAGAAACAAATTAGCTAGAGTGAATATGAATGTGCCGAGGTGGTTTTGCCATGTACAGAGGATGGAAAATGGTTGTCTGCTGATAAAGGTGATGAATGCAAGAGTTGATGGGAGAAGCACCAGAGGAAGGCCAAGGTTTGGATTGATGGAGGGAGTGAAGAAAGCCCTAGGTGACAGGAGGATAGATGTGAGAGAGGTAAAAGAGCATACTAGAAAAGGGAAATGAATGGCGAGCTATTGTGACGCAGTTCCTGTTGCTACCTCGTGCCATCTTGGTGACCGCTGAGGTAGTAGCAGTAGGGTAATTAGCATATGAAGCTTCATTTCAGGAGGAAAGCAGGGGAGGGTGGTCTTTGGCACTTTAGAAGTACCAGCCAAACTCGTTTGAGTCCCTCGTCAGGCAAAGAGGAACGATGAGAAGAAAAATTCTCTTTTGTTTGTTTTTTTCCTGTCGGCTACCTCCCAAAATTACGGGAAGTGCCATGGTAGATAGATAGATTATTATGTTGTAAGATTTTATAAATTTCATGATAATGTACTTCTATTATGGAACAATTTTAAAGTACTGTATAAGAGTTGTAGACAAGCAAGACACCGAATCGACAATTCATATGTGAAGCAAAGGACTAAATATACCTCAATCCCTTTCCTACCTCATTTTTTGTGTCTGTTTACACTTTTAATTGCACACTCTGACTGCATTAAATCTCTGAAATGCAGCTAAAACCATATACAGTGTAGATGACTGAATATTGAATTTAGTGTGAACAGAGCATTCAAGAGAGAATAATATTTTTGTGTGGATAACCTTTGACCAGCTAGTGAAGTTTGTTAAGAACTTTATTTATGCTGATCAGATTAATGTGAATTGGTCTTTTTATGATTATTGTTATGAGCCAAGCTGCATTTATAGTTTGAAAAGCCAAGTGCTACAAGCCTTAGGGCCCCTACAAGGAAAGCAGCCAAATTTGTAAACAAATAAAGAATAAACTTTGTCTGATGTATAAGAAAGAAAAGAAACTAAGATGACTAAAAGCATAAGTTGGTAAATAATAAACTATGGAACAAGATTCATATTAACTGAATCAACAAACAAGCATTTTGACCAAATTTGAATTTGTGAAATTCCACCATTACATGATTAAGGAGCTAACTTCACAATTTAATCACTGTACTGTAGTGATAATTTATTCAGAACAGTGTGGGGTATTGAACCTTTTATACATCAGGAATGGCTAGCTTTGCTAGCTACAACATCAGGGGTATGATTTTATGATTGACTCGCAGCCTGTTTCAGGAACAAACTCAAAAGCTCTTAATCCTTAGGAAAACACAACTTGACTTGTTCCTATAATGAGCATTAAAATAACCAAGAAACAAGGCATTGTATTACCTTCCTGTATCTTAGCTATGATGTCTAGTCAGAAGTAGCATCATCTTAACCTGGATTGTGATAAGATAGAACACACTAGCTGTTTTTCCTGTCCCACACTGTCATGACATATATCTGGGGTCATACTCATACATAAAAAGACTTCGGGTACTTCGTTATAGTATACAGTGCCATGCTATCTTCCTTTCCCAAGGAAAGGGACCAGTTGCTAAAATCAACTAACATATGTACAGTAATACCTTGTGATATGAGTGTCCCAACATACGAGAAATTTAAGATACGAGGAGAGTTCCGAGCAAATTTTTGTCCTGAAATATGAGAAAAAAATTTGAGATACAAAGTACAGTAGTTCCCTATGCTGCCGCCAGGTAGCCGAGTGTGCGAGAAGCTTCTCACTAGGTCAGCATCGCTCGGTCTTTCCCGTCGGATCTCCGTCGCGTAAAGTTATCTCCGTGCATTGGCAGTAGTGTTTGCTTTTTTACATGTTTTTTATGTTAATCAGTGCAGAATTAATTGAATAAGCAATGGGTCCAAAGCAAGCAAGTGCAAACAAGGGTAGTGAAAAGAAAAAGCATATGATGACAATGGATCTTATCTGATAGGAGTTAGAAAACTATCAGATAAGATCCAAGAAAGTAGACTGAGGTGGTATGGTCATGTCATGAGAAGAGATGAACAGTGTATTGGGAGGAGAGTGATGGAAATGGAGGTACAGGGAACGAGAAAGAGAGGGAGACCAAAACGAAGGTGGGTGGACTGTATCAAGGATGACCTTCGATCAAAGGGATTAACCGGTGATGAGGTGTGGGACAGAGGTAGATGGAGAAAGCTGACCAGAAACATCGACCCCACATAGAAGTGGGAAAAGATGTAGACAAAGAAGAAGAAGAAGAAGGAGAAGAAGAGGAGGAGGAGATGAATTATGAAATAATAGATAAACATGAGAGTGGCGTAAGAGTGACTGAGCTCGCGCGCCAATATGAGAGGAGTACATCGACAATATGTACCAGCAGAAGGATGCTATAAAGAGCACCAAGCCTTCCAAAGGAGTAACCATCTTTTTCAAGCTGCACAGTGATATTCACGACGAGATGGAGAGGCTTCTTTTATTATGGATAAAGGAGAAACAGTTGGTGGGAGATAGCGTGACCGAGACTATCATATGTGAAAAGGCTAGCAGAATCTATGATGACTTGAAAGGGAAGCAAGCAGCCGAGAAAGGGGAGACTTCGACGCCAGCGGAAACCTTCAAAGCCAGTCGTGGCTGGTTGGATAATTTAAAAAAACGGACTGGGATACACTCGGTTGTGAGGCATGGGGAAGCAGCAAGTTCCGACTTGAAAGCCGCAGCGGAGTTTGTCACAACCTTTGCCTCGATTTTCGCCCGACATGACTTCATCCCCCAACAAGTCTTCAACTGCGATGAAACAGGCCTTTTCTGGAAGAAGATGCCCAGCAGGATTTTCATCACGGCAGAGGAGAAGAGACTACCGGGCCATAAATCCATGAAGGACCGGTTAACTCTTATTCTTGTGTGCCAATGCCAGCGGTGACTGTAAGGTCAAGCCACTGCTGGTGTACCACTTGGAAAACCCACATGCTTTCAAGAGCTAAAGGATCTTGAAAGAAAAACTGGAAGTGATGTGGCGCGCTAATGCTAAGGCTTGGGTTACGCAGCATTTTTTCACAGAATGGGTTAATCTGTGCTTTGATCCTGCAGTCAAAAAATATTTGGCCGAGAAAAACCTGCCAATGAAATGTCTCCTGGTCCTCGACAATGCCCCTGGTCACCCTCCTGGTCTCGAAGAGGATGTTCTTGATGAGTTCAGGTTAATCAAGGTCCTTTATCTCCCGCCCAACACCACGCCACTCCTCCAGCCATGGACCAATAAGTTATTTCCAACTTCAAAAAACTGTACACAAAGCATTTGTTCAAGAAATGTTTCGATGTTACAGACAACACCAATCTCACCCTTCGTGAATTTTGGAAGGAACATTTCAGTATCGTCCATTGCTTAAAAATTGTTGACGATGCATGGCAGGGTGTCACAAGACCAACTCTTAATTCAGCATGGAAGAAATTGTGGCCAGCTTCCGTCGCTGAGACGGACTTTGAAGGGTTCGATACGACAGACCCTGATGACAGCGAACCTGTTATGATGGATGAAATAGTGTCTCTTGGAAAGTCCATGGGGCTGGAGGTAGACGAGGCAGACGTGAACGATCTTGTCGAGGAGCATCAAGAAGAGCTCATGACACAGGAATTGATTGAGCTCCAGGAGATGCAACATTCGGAGGTGTTGCAGGAGCTTAGTAGCGTGGAGGAGGTGGAAGGCGAGGGCCGCCATTCTACGGCAGAAATCAAAGGCATGTTAGCGAAGTGGCAGGAGTTTTCTAATTTTATGGAAAAGAGGCACCCGGACAAGTTGGCGAGTGGTCGTCCGTGAGCCTATTGTGACGACACTTGCGTACGTCATTTTCGCAACATTTTGAAGGGGAGACAAAAGCAAACATCCTTAGATAGATTCCTTTTAAAAAGGCTGTCAAAAAGTGAAGGTAAAAGCGAGGCAAAAAGAGCCAAGCCAGAAGAAGATGAAAAGTAGAAAAATGAAAATGAAAACAAAATTAGAAGTAAGTTGAGTGTAATGTAAGATTAACTTTTAAATATTAAACATAGCCGGTGAATATATAATAGCTGACGTCTCCGAGGGCTCGACAGATTCCAAAAACTCGCGAGCGATCGCCGTGAAGGTTGCGGGTGTGCCCACCAGCGCCGACTATCGGCCAGATACCGCATATACTTGTAAACATCTCCAGTTCTTCTCTGTCGGTTCCATCGACAAGTTGATTCCACTCGCTTTATGACCTCGAGTTTTCTACCGAATTGGTGAAGTACTTGGTTTTGGTTTTATTGCTTTCGCCGTGTTGGATTATTCAATACTATCTTCAAAAGAAATGCTTTTGAAAGGAGAGGAAAAGTGTTTTGCCCTTGCTTTTTTATCTCTGGTTTTTCCATAGAGTAAAGATGGCCGACCCTTCCCTCAGTGTACGGAAGTGTGTTTAAGGCTTTTAGTAATTATTTTATCACGTTATAAATTATTGTTGATAATTATAGATTTTCCTCTATATATTTTATATCTCACCCGCCTTTATTAGGCCTCTTCGATTAGCTTTCCATTTATACTAAACATCAAGATAAATTTTATGTTTTGTTTATATGCGGCCTTTACCTATTCCTCCCCTAGTCCGAGATGTAGGCGGTCCTAACTTGGAAACCGAAGTTAAACAACGTTGAGCCCATTCAACTTTTATTTTCGTTAAGTTTAAATCATTTGCTCTGTAAGAGTTATGAAATGAATATTTTTTAGAAAATAGTTTAAGAAATATATTCTTTGAATAGTCTTCGTGCTGTTTTTTTTTCAAAGATGAACTAACGTTTGGTTTATTTATGCTACGCAGTTTGCGCTCTATCGTTACGATAGAGAAAGAGAGAATCACGGTTTCACTTTGCAGAAAGAGTAAATCGATTTTGACGTTTTGTTCATTCTTCTTTCAAACTGAAGTGTTTTAAATACTAATTTAAAGGAACTTGCTAATTTTCAATTTCTTAGTCCTTTCAGGTTTTTACTTTGGTCAAATAACCTGTTTATTGACGAAGGGTGAGTGGGCAATTCTCTTGCGTGTGACAAGAGAGAGAGAGAGAGAGACGGAGAGAGAGAGGGAAAGAGAGAACGATCCGATCTTTATTCTTGTCCCTAGTAAGGAGTTTGGGAGCGAGTAACGTACTCGATTCAGTTTTTTACTCTCGTCCCAAGTCTCTGTACGGGGAGAAAGGATAAAACGTTTTTAGTTTTTATTCTCGTCCCAAGGCACTGTACGGTGAGAGATTGAAAACGTAGTCTTTAGTGAACTAGTGTTTAGTCCCCTCCCCAGTCACTGACCCTTTTTAACTTTATATATTTCCGTTTTATTCGATATACATGTATATGTTTTTTGATTTTTGCATGTGTGTTTCATTTTGTACTAATGTGCTTACATTATACGACTCATTTCGCAATTATAACCTTTTGATGTAAGGGAGAATTGCGTGCTTCAGGTAGATATCAGTTTTATTCATGCCTAATGTGAAATTATTGAAAAATACGATATCAGTGAAGTGAGTGCTAGAAAACATGTGCTGTGTTGCGGAGGGTTCGTTTGTTCGTGCTTGTCACTTGCCTAGTCCAAGACCTCTTTCAGGCTCCCCTGCACCAGGGAGAAGGAATGTCGTAGGACCTAAGGGAGTGAGGAGTGTAAACCAACGAACAGACGTTCCCTCAAAGGCATCAGACGTTGCTCGGCAAGCAGGTCCTTGCCATAAGACAGGAGAGACGAAGTTTCTCCTCGTCATCCGAAGACTTTTCGCAAAAGAAACCTTGGCGCAAGGTTTCTAGACCCTTTAAGCGAAAGTCAGTCCCTTCAGGACAGGTCCAGCATCCTGGCTGTAGCCATGGGGACAGCTCTGACCCTTTGCAGTCGTCGGAAGACTGTTCGCCTATTAAACGCAAGCGTAACATGGGGTCCGAGGGTCGCGGTAAAGGCAATGTTTTGCCAACACAGACGTTACCGTCGTCTCGGCCCGTTCCGACTCCCGTTGATCCTAAATGGGTTGTCCTGCAGGACATGCAGACTAAGCTTGCCTCCCTTATGGAGAAGTATGACGTTGAGCAGGTTCACAATGAACCTTCGCTTTCGAGTCGCCGTTACGCTAAACGAGACTCTGGCCGTCAGCCGCCCAAACGAGCATTTACTCGTCCGTTTGACGTTAGTGCTGACGTTTCTTATACTTTGAAACGTGATGTCAGGAGTTTTTCACGTCAGTCACGTGACATGGATCCTTCCTCGCTGCAGTCTCGTGTTGACGTTCAGCCGCTGCCGCAGTCTCGTGTTGACGTTCAGGACGTTTGCCAACCAGCTCAGTTGCCTCGACTTGACGTTGAGCGTCAATCACCGCAGTCGAAGGTTGTTTTGACTGCTCAGTCTAGGCAGTCAATGCAGTTCCGACGTGACGTCGAGCGTCCATCAACTCCTGTTGTTGTTGTTGGACAGTCACAAGGTTTTCAGTCCTTTCAGCAGCGACCTGACGTCGCTTCCTCTACTGCTACTGCTGCTCCTTTGCTTGTTGACATTGCCTGTCAAGCATTGCCGCCGCGGCAGGTCTCTCCTTTTCATGAGACTAGACAATTGTCGGACGAGGTTCCTTCAGATGAGGAAGTTGCTGATCCTCCTCCTACTGATATTCCTTTGGGGACTTTGTCAGACGGAGAGGAGCCTAAAGCTGCTCAGACCTCTATGGACTTTAAAAAAATCATGCTGATTTTTAAGGATCTTTTTCCGGTCCATTTTGTAACTGCTGCTCCTCGTTCGCCTTCGTCAGAGTTTACGCTAGCCCTAGCTACTTCGAAGCCGTCGTTTTCTAAGCTAGTGCTCTCGCTCTTCTAAGAGAGCTTTACGTTTGCTAGGCGACTGGTTGATCACCAGGAGGAGTTTGGGGGAGACAGCCTTTGCTTTCCCTCCTTTTTAACTGGCTTCTAGAGCGAGCGTCTGGTATGACACGGGAGAAGTTCTCGGCTTGGGAGTTCCTGCCTCTGCCCAGGGAGACTTCTCAAGCCTCATAGACTCTCCCCGTCGCCTGGCCATGAGACGCTCCAAGATTTTATGGTCGGCTTCAGAGCTAGACCATCTCCTGTTAGGAGTTTTTTCGAGCGTTTGAAGTTTTTATTTTGTTGGTTGGTCCCTGGGAGCCTTAAGTCAGAAGGTCTCTCCAGCTGTCAATGTTTTGCTGTACAATTATGTCATGCATGAACAGGGCTATCAGGGATGGCTCCAATGACCTGACAGCCACGTTCACTGCAGGAACAAAGCTATCAGGGATGGCTCCAATGATCTAGCAGCCACGTTCACTGCAGGAGTACTTAAGATGTAAGTGCGCTCAATGCGTTCATTGTCAAGACAAACTTCACGATGAAGACTACCAAATCTGTCTTGGCAGCAGTAAGGGAAGGCGACTGGATGGTCTCTCTCGACCTTCAGGATGCATACTTCCACATCCCGATTCATCCAAACTTTCAACAACATCTGAGGTTTGTGGATGGAAAAGTAATGTACCAATGTCGAGCACTGTACTTCGGCCTCATTCCTGCTCCTCTTGTTTTTACAAGGCCCTTGGAAAATGTAGCAAGCTTTCTACATTTTTTGAGGATTCAGAGCCTCCTTTTTATTTTGATGACTGGCTAATCAGGGCGTCGTCATTGTATCACTGTCTGGAGAGCCTCTAATGGATATTAGACCTAACTAAGGAGCTAGGTCTCATAGTGAACGTAGAGAAGTCGTAACTTACAGTACCCCATCCCAGACTATTCCTTATTTGGGAATGGAGATACAGTGTCTGATTTTTCGGGCCTTTTCGTCTCCCACAAGAATGGAACAAGCTCTGTTAAAAGTCCTTCACTTGCAAGAGGAAAACAGTTGCTCTGTAAGAGTTTGAACTAGTCTCGTGGGAACTCTTTCATCGCTGGAGTAGTTTATCTCTCTGAGGAGACTCAACCTATGCCCTCTCCAATTTCACCTAAACCATTGGAACAAGGAGAAGGGCTTAGAGAGTATCTCTCTCCCAATCTCCAACCCAGTCTAGACATGTCTGACTTGGTGGGACAGCAACATCAGACTTCGAGAAGGTCTTTCTCTTGCGATCAAGAACCCAAACCATGTGTTGTATTCAGATGCTTCGGTTTTGGGTTAGGGAGCTCCACTGGACAGTCTGGAATGCTCGGGTCTTTGATCCACGGATCAGAAGGAACTCCATTTAAGGCAAGTAACATCTCTCTTTTGGCAAGATTTGTGCAAGGAAAAATGAATGTCTTGGCGGACTACCTCAGCAGAAGAGGACAAGTCATCTCCATGGAGTGGACGTTGCATAAGACTGTGTGCGAGAAGCTATGGATGACATGGGGTCAACCCACCATAGATCTTTTTGCGACTTCTCTGAAAAAGAGGCTCTCGACTTACTGCTTTCCAGTTCCAGATCCAGAGGCAGCCCACATAGACGCTTTCCTGCTGGACTGGTCTCACCTGGACGTTTATGCCTTTCCACCTTTCAAGATCCTAAACAAGGTGCTGCAGAAGTTCACCTCTCATGAAGGGACCAGGTTGACATTGGTTGCTCCACTCTGGCCCGCGAAAGAGTGGTTCACAGAGGTACTTCTATGGCTGGTAGATTTTCCAAGAAGTCTGCCGTTACGGATGGATCTCTTGCGACAGCCTCACGTAAAGAGATTTTATCAAAGCCTCCCCACGCTTCGTCTAACTGCCTTCAGTCTATCGAAAGACTCTCTTGAGCTCGAGGGTTTTCGAAGGAGGCAGCTAGAGCGATCGCGAGGGCTAGAAGATCCTCTACCATCAGGATCTATCAGTCGAAATGGGAGGTATTTAGAGACTGGTGCAAGTCCTCCTCTATTTCCTCTTCCAGTACCTCTGTAGCGCAAATTGCGGACTTTCTCCTGCATCTGAGAAATGTTCGCTCCCTCTCTGCTCCCACTATTAAAGGCTACAGGAGCATGTTGGCGTCTGTTTTCAGACATAGAGGCTTGGATCTGTCAAATAACAAGGATCTCCAAGATCTCCTTAAGTCCTTCAAGACCTCTAAGGAGCGTCGTATGTCAACTCCCGCTTGGAACTTAGACGTGGTCCTAAGGTTCCTAATGTCAGACAGGTTTGAGCCATTGCATTCAGCCTACCTGAAGGATCTCACCCTCAAGGCGCTTTTTTTTGGTGTGCTTGGCTTCGGCTAAAAGGGTCAGTGAGATCCATGCTTTTAGTAAGAACATCGGCTTCTCTACAAATAAAGCTACATGTTCGCTTCAACTTGGTTTTTTGGCCAAGAACGAACTGCCTTCTCGTCCTTGGCCTAAATCTTTTGAAATACAGTACCTAGTCTGTCAGAAATCGTAGGTAACGAAGTTGAAAGAGTGCTGTGCCCCGTTAGAGCTCTTAAGTTTTACTTAGCTCGAACTAAACCATTACGAGGTGGTTCTGAGGCCTTATGGTGCTCCGTTAAGAAGCCCTCATTGCCCATGTCTAAAAATGCGTTATCGTACTTTATTAGACTTTTAATCCGGGAGGCACATTCTCATTTAAATGAGAAAGATCGTTGTTTGCTTAAGGTCAAGACGCACGAAGTGAGAGCGATAGCGACTTCGGTGCCTTTAAGCAAAACAGGTCTCTTCGAAGTATTATGGACGCGACCTTTTGGAGGAGCAAGTCGGTGTTCGCTTCATTTTACTTAAAAGACGTCCAGACTCTTTATGAGGACTGCTACACCCTGGGTCCATTTGTTGCAGCGAGTGCAGTAGTGGATGAGGGTTCTACCACTACATTCCCTTAATCCCAATATCCTTTTAATCTTCTCTTGAAATGTTTTTAATCTTGTCTTGGGTTGTACGGAAGACTAGGAAGTCTTTCGCATCCTTTTTGATTTGGCGGGTGGTCAAATGTTGTTTCTTGAGAGCGCCCAGATTAAGGGTATTGATGAGGTCCTGTTATAGGGGTGTTCGCCCTGGATATAACAGCTCCTGGGAGTCTTTCAGCATCCTGAGAGGATGGCTGGGCTTCGTGAGGAAAGCGGACTAATGAGGCAGAGTAATAATCAGAGTCTGCTTCCTTACCAGGTACCTATACTTAAGTCTGTTTTTTGAATAATTGTCAAAAACTCTTGAGCATATACGCCTTTATTGTATTAATACTGGTCTCTACCCACCACCATGGGTGTGAATCAGCTATTATATATTCACCGGCTAAGTTTAATATTTAAAAATGATATTTTGATTATAAAATAAATTTTTGAATATACTTACCCGGTGAATATATAAATTAAAGGCCCTCCCTTCCTCCCCGATAGAGACCTAGGGGACTGAGAAGAACTGGAGATGTTTACAAGTATATGCGGTATCTGGCCGATAGTCGGCGCTGGTGGGCACACCCGCAACCTTCACGGCGATCGCTCGCGAGTTTTTGGAATCTGTCGAGCTGTCGGAGACGTCAGCTATTATATATTCACCGGGTAAGTATATTCAAAAATTTATTTTATAATCAAAATATCATATTTTATTTTTAAGTGTACAGTAAGCTAATTTCATTAAAGTTAGATTTAAAGTTACTAATTTAATTTAAGTTAAATTTAAAGTTAAGGTTGTGTTATGTAGTGTTACAAAAGTGTTGCTTACCGAACGTGTTGCCGTCAAGTCTCTCTCCTCCCGGTCCTCTCTCCCTTCTTTTCCTCCGCACACACCGCCGTTAGCTGCTACCGTCTGTCTCTAAGGTAAGAACTCCATAATAATGTTAGATTTCATTGAGCATCATAACCAGTTCATAGGTATTTGTTATTTTGTTAGCGTAGAATGTTAATTAGAACCATTAAAAACATGTTTTTCCACTGTAATATACTGTTTTTAGGGTTTTTTTCAGAGGGTGGGAACGGATTAATTTTTTTTTGTTTTATATGGGAAAAATTCATCTGAGATACGAGCAAATTGACACGCGAGCTTGGTACCGGAACGCATTAAACTCGTATCTCAAGGTATTATTGTACTTTACTTTATTTCTTAAACCTTCATGTCTTTGGATTTTTTACATCTTTTGTAGATAATTTCAGTCTTGTTATGCACTGTTGGAATTATAGGGTTCTAATTGAATGAAATTATGTTTAATTTAGGTGGTTGCTGTCCAATGGATGTGACTGCTGTTTAGAGCAACAGAATCTTGATGGTAAACGACCTCTCCATTCTGCGGTTCAAGCATCTCATTCACCAATTGTCAAGATATTGCTAGATCATGGTAAAGTATTTTTTTTAGTAATTTCTTTTTCATGCTTAAATAAAATACTGTTTCTTTATAAAAACGAAACATAATTCCTTCCCATTCTTCCTCACATTCTGAGCAAGTAGTAAAGTACCTGCTGATGGGAAACTGTTAATCATCTGTGAGCATAAAGCCTTTTGAAGTCCACCAATCATTAATTGATGTTGGAGAAGAAGCATCAAGACAGCTGACTCCTTCATTTATGGATAGCGGCAGAGATATGGAAGTCTTTTGGTTACTGTTCTTTTTCCTTATTCCTGTTAATTTTAAGACTAAAAATTTCAAGTAAGCTTTCTGATTACAATAACTATTATCCATTCTGCATATAATTTTGTTGAAAGTTATTCTTTTAAGTCCATGTATATATTATGTACAATGTATAATTATTTAACTTTATTTATACAAGTGCTGTAGTTCAAATGTACACACAGTGCTAGTAATATTAAAGAGGGGTGTAAAGCTATTTTAAAGCAACATTTCACAAGGTGTGATGTGTAAAATTATAACCAGTTTCATTGTTTTGTTTGGTAAATGAATAACCCTTTTGCCTCGTTTAATATTAATAGATTTACTGTAAAAGTACAACTATGGCATTTACCACCTGTTTTGACTGGTAAACCTGTTAAGTCACCTATTATTATGAAAATAAAATAAATTCAATCTGATATGATTCCAGTAAAAGGATACAAAAACTATTTATAACTGTTGGTCTTTGGAGCTAAGGTTTCAGGTACATTGTTATACTGTATCATCTGTATGGTTGATTCTTTGTGAGTTGTTGATATTGATTATCATATTGTTCATTTTAAAATTTAATGCACTGTAGAATTTAGTTTTTTCCCAGATTTATTAAGTTGAAATATTAATTTTCCAATTATATTTTAAAGCAAAAAAAAAAAAAAGGGATTGCAATACTTAACTTGGGAGTAGAAGTCTCTAGGAGCTCAGACATCGTCACTAAACACAAAATAAGGTTCTGAACACAAGAATGCGTGTTGACTATCACGGTGCTAAGTAAGGAATGATGAGAGAGAGTGGGTAGTGGTAGGGGGGAGGGGGGGGGGGGGGCAGTAGCCATAGTAGTGAGCAGTAGTCAAATGTAGAACGGCACCTCGTAGTAACGGGGGATGTTGAGGAAGGAGAAGACTAATTGGTAAGGGACCTCTGATAGTGGTTTTAACTCGCCCCAGTTACTATACCGACACTCTATAAGGGTGAGCAAGCTGGGTGTATTCCTGGCATTCCATGCAACTTTTTTCTCTGGTATATTTAGCAGTATTTATACCTTAGAAATGGTGCTATAAGGAGCATTTCACAGAGCGACACAGGTTGAGCCCAGAAATTTATTTTTGAATATGATTACAGGCGTAGCAGTAGATCCTTTGAAACGAGCCGATTGGACTCCGTTGATGTTGGCATGTACAAAGAAGAACCTTCAAATTGTGAAGTACCTCATCAATCATGGTGCAAATATACGATTGGTAAATAAGGATGGCTGGACCAGCTTTCATCTGGCATGCCGTGAAGGAACCGAGTCAATCATTCTTTATTTATTAGAACTTGATGGCTCTTTGTGGAGTACATCTAGTAATAATGGTAGAACTCCACTTCACACTGCAGGTAGGTGTAAGAACTGAGTGTACAGATTGCAGAATTACACTTACAACACACCATATTTTCCGAAATTGTTAAGCTTTCTCACACGGCTAATATCCAGTATTTTTTTTTAAATCCTCACAAGAAGTTTTTTTGTGTTAGTGTGTGTATGTGTGAGTGAGTGAGAGAGAGAAAAAGCAATCTGAAATAAGTATATTGAAATTAAATTTGATATCATTAATTACTAGACCTTCAGGATAGCCCTGTATACTTTATTATTAATTTGTCTTTTGTTATTAAGATCATGAAGCAATTGCATTGTATTTGTATTCTATAGTAAAGATAAATCTTATTCATATTAACTGTACAGCATAACTCTGGCCAGGATTTTTTGTATAAGTGGTTCCCCATTTGGATCTCGAAGTAGTGTTGGATACTGTTTGGCATTGTAATGAAGGGGTAGTGTTGTCAGTGCACCTTGCATAGGCACTGTAGATGTCATTTCGGGTTTCTGTTGCTTCTCATTGGCTCCTAGCTGCACTCACTTTTACTGTTACTTCATTGTGAAACAGCAAGGGTCTCTCCCAGTTGTATCGGAATACTAAAAGGCCTTCCAGGCCCCAGTGCCAGGTCATATGGTCCAAATTCATAATTCAGTTCAATCCTCACCAAATGGACCATCTTTACAGTCATTCAGAGGATTCTCTTCTTGCAGAAAGGTAGACGACTTGCTATCTTTGTCGTGTTAGAATTGCCATTATGTTGAATGGTATGAGGAAGCCCTTATTCACGTCAAGGATGCATCCCAATGTTTTCACTTGTATTATCATGATGAAGGCACTAGCTATGGTTGCATATCTAAAAAATCTTATTGACTAGATTATGAAGAATTATCTGTTGCAAGTCATGGTTGAGGTGAGAGATTCAAAATATGGTAAAAGCTATGATGGGGTATTAGACATCTAACAGGATTTCCCTAGGGACCCTGATACAATGGATTTGTGTTTATCAGAAGATGTCCTAACAAAACGTTTGTTGCCTAAGGAGGTAAAACTGCTCTGGGATTTCACGGTTGCTAAGGGATGCATTATTCTTCCTGTGCTTTTCATTGTCATTGGTAATGTCAAGTTCATGCTCCTTTCTATGTATCATTCAAAGAATGCAAAGGGCAGTGAAGGAATCTATCGGGGAGCAACTAAAGGTAGTCTTGATGATGGCTATCAACCTAGCAACCTAATTGGCTTTGGTTTGCATTCCAACTGATTCCTCTTTATTGTAGATAATTCCTAAAGTTATTACTGTACAATTTGTATATTTTGCAATTTATTATTAGAATCTACTGTATAAGCCATGGTTGAATTAGAAAATTAATTCTTTAATTTTAAGTTGTCATAAAGGCTTTGTTAGACAAGAGCCCAGTTATAGAGTGTTTATGTATGTCTTGGGTCCCTTTTCTCCAATTTTTGTTGTTTGGATTACACACGTGCTAAACCTTTATAGTGTACATTCTTGTATCTTGTCTCTGTTCACGAGGTTTGTTCTGATAGCTGAATTAAACAACATATTAATAACCTGGGAATAAAAGTATAAACAGATGGCTCCAAATTTTTGTATGCATTAGAATTTTGTTCATACAGGACCAGAAGTTTGTTATGCCGGTAATTTGTATGAATTATATAAGGATGACATTAATTGAAAACTAAAAATGGGTTTAGGAAGTATCAGAGGCAGTCATACAAGACTAATTGCACAATAATCTTTAAATTATCATTTTAGAGTTGGTCAAACTGTATCTTTAGTCTGTTGCAAATTTTATTGTATGTTAAGGAATTTTGCTATCATCACAAAAAGAATGACTAGATCATTTTGAAATCTGTTACAAATGTAGGAACCATAGATTTACATGCTATTTTTTTGAAGCTATATATATTACCTGTGTATTACTATATGGGTCAATGCCTTCATTTAAGAGAGGAGAACATTGTTAAAAGGAACAGATTTTCCTTCGCTTTGACCCATTTTTAAGAAACATCACTGATTATGCTATTATTGATATTAGAATAATTGCAAATAAAAGATTGATATAAGTTTTTACCTGCGATTTCTTTGTTGAAGATTTGATCTTACTTTTACAGCCATGCATGGTCGAAAATCGACCGTTCAGATCTTACTGTCCAGGGGCAATTACGCTGTGGATGAAGAAGATGCATGTGGCAATACCCCACTATTGGAAGCTCTCCGCATGGGCCACGTGGATATTGCAGAAATGCTAATTTCTGATCACCAAGCTAGTGTTTATGCCAAAGACAAGACAGGGAGAATGGGACTCCACATTGCAGCTGAAGCTGGCCAGTTAGAATGTGTTCAACTGCTGATTGAGAAATATAACGTCGATATAAATCTTTTGTCTGATACAGGTAGATATTAGGTTTTTGCAGGTTTAATTGTATGGTAGAACATAATTTGTATTAGGGAGAGATAATTAATTTTTTTGTCAATAATAATTTATATATACTTATACCATGGCACCTCCCCCAATTTTGGGGCATAGCCGACGTCAAACAAATGAAAAAAGGGACTCAACCGAGTTCGGCTGGTACTGCTAGGGTGCCACAGCCCACCCTCCCCTGTTATCCACCACAGATGAAGCTTCATAACGCTGAATCCCCTACTGCTGCTACCTCCGTGGTCTTCCAAGGCAACTGGAGGAAGCAGCAGGGCCTACCAGAACTGCGTCACAATTGCTCGCCATTCATTCCTATTTCTAGCACGCTCTCTTGCTTCTCTCACATCTATCCTATCACCCAGAGCTTTCTTCACTCCATCCATCCACCCAAACCTTGGCCTTCCTCTTGTACTTCTCCCATCAACTCTTGCATTCATTACCTTCTTTAGCAGACAGCCATTTTCCATTCTCTCAACATGGCCAAACCACCGCAACACCTTCATATCCACTCTAGCTGCTAACTCATTTCTTACACCCATTCTCTCACTACTTCATTCCTAACCCTATCTACTTAAGATACACCAGCCATACTCCTCAGACTCCTCATCTCAAACACATTCAATTTCTGTCTCTCCGTCACTTTCATTCCCCACAACTCCGATCCATACATCACAGTTGGTACAATCACTCTCATACTTCTAAGATTGCATTCTCTCTTTTATCCTTAATCCTATTAATCAGTACTCTATCATACACTTTTCCAACCACACCCAACAAACTAATATCCCTTGAATTACAACACTCATGCACATCTCCCTTACCCTTATATAGTGATACATTACATGCACAAACCCAACTTACTGGTATATTTTATACTTTTAAGTATATTTGATAATTTTCATATGTAAAGTTAACTCATTACAATTTATGACAGATTTTTGCATCATTTAACAAGGAAGAAGTAAATGTAGTTAACAATTGAACAATTGAATATATTGCTTATATTGCCTTAATTCCATAATTCTAAATCCATTAGTTTTTATTCGAGGTTTTTTAATACATTATATGATAATTTTTTTGCAACTCTTTAAAAGTAAAGTATTAAGTGTAATATTTTCATCTTGCAGGACTAACAGCTTTGCATTGTGCTGCAAAAGAAGGGCAGTTGAATGTTGTAGATGCCCTTTTGAACATGGGATGTAAGATTGATACGCAAGATGAGAATGGACGCACAGGTAAGAAAGTGTTTTGTTTTAATATTTTATTATTATTGTTATTATTTTTATTATTTTTATTTTTTCAATATTAATCTTACCCGATGATCATGTAGCTGCAACTCTGTTGCCCGACAGAAAAAACCTACGGTCGGGATACGCCAGCGATCGCTATACAGGTGGGGGTGTACAACAACAGCGCCATCTGTCGAGTAGGTACTCAGGTACTTCTTGTCAACAAGAACCAATTTTTCCTCTGTCGTGCCACCGGCAAGACCTACTTGATACGCTGTTGTTTCTGGAGTTGATTTCACGCTTTTTGGTGATGTATTCTCTCTAGATATTAGCTTTCGCTGTACAGGAGTTATTATCATTACCTTATCAAGCTTTTTTGATTAGTTTTGGATTATTTGTTGACGACTTGGATAGATTTTGGATTTCCCCCTTGGCTAATTCAAGATGTCTGACCATACTCAAGTCCCCAAGTACAGGCAGTGTAGCGCTAGGGACTGTTCTAGGCGTCTTCCGAAGGCCTCTATAGATCCTCACACCGTTTGTTCCAATTGTAGGGGTAAATCCTGTCAATTGGAAGATCGATGTGAGGAATGCGCTGGGCTTTCGGAATTCGATTTTAATGAATTCCTTAAGAATGCACGTAGGCTAGAGAAGGATAGGATCAGGAGGAGTTCGTCTCGCTCTTTTGATTTTTCCTCTCCCCATGCCCCTCAACCTATTCCTTCCCCTGTAGTGGTGACTCCCGACCCTTCTACTAGCTCTCAGCAACCCTCGATGGCGGACATGATGCGTGCCATTCAGGCTCTTGGTGACAGAGTGGAGTCATTAGCTAATGACCGCAATCAACTCTTGGCCGATGTCAAAGAGTTGAAGGAGAAAAGTGCAGTGGGAAGTGTAGTGAGTGCAAGTGCGGTGAAAAGTGTCAGTGTCAGTGTTACGCATGAGGGTGCATCTGTTCGTGCCAGTCGTCCTCCCAGTCCGGGACCTCTTGCAAGCTCCCAAGCCCAGGGGAGAAGCAATGTCGAAGGACCAAAGGGTTCGACAGGCCTTGTTCAGCGTACAGATGTACCCTCAGTGGTTGCGGACGTATCTTACAGAGATCGTCCCATCCACAAACAGACGAGTGAGCCCATTCATTCCTCGTCTGTGGAAGAAGTTTCTCGGCAGAAACGCTGGACCAAGGTCTCACGACCTCTCAAGCGCAAGGTCCCTTCCGAGCGAGTCCAACGGCCCAGGTGTAGCCACTGGGTCAGTTCGGACTCGCCGCAGTCTTCCGAAGACTGCACACCTCCCAAGAGAGGTAGAGTGGTTCCGCAGCAGGCAATCACTCCGTCTGTTGCCGCACCAACCACTGTAGACCCTTAGTGGTCTATGCTGCAGTCTATGCAGACTCAGCTAGCTTCATTCATGCAGGAGTATCGTGCTGAGAAGGTTGACACTGCACCTGTTAACCTACAACCTGCCACGGTTGTGCGCTCAGCAGACACTGCGGCTGCCTGCTCCCACACTCCGGCTGTGAGAGCTCCACCACCGATGCGCAGTCGACCCTGCCAGACGCATGTTGACGTTAGCCGACGTGCGGCACCCTCCGTTGACATGCGTGAGCTACCGCATCAGCAGTGGGAAGGTGCTGTCAAGCTGCCGTGTTTTGACGCAATGCGGCAGTCTCCGCAACCCACGGCAGTCCCCACCACGCACCATCACTCCGCTTTTGTTGTTGCCAGCTCTCAGACTGACCAGCAGCGGCATGATGTTGGATCCAGTGCAGCTACGCATGCACCCGTGCTGCCGGATTCAGCCGTTCAGCTTTCTTCTCCTCCTTTGCCGCTTCCTCCTCAGCATTCGGATGAAGGAGTCTCTGATGACGACGAAGCTGCGCATTTGGACGATCAACACTCCGACATAGAGGAACCCAAGACTACGCCTCCCTCCTTAGACTTTAGGAAAGTCCTTGCCCTGTTTAAGGAGTTGTATCCGGACCAGTTTGTGTCTGCAACCCCGCGCTCACCTCCCTCTGAGTTCGCTTTAGGCATGCAGTCAGCAGCTCCTGCCTTTACGAAGCTCGTACTCGCGCGCTCATCCAAGAGAGCTTTAAGGGTACTGGGAGAGTGGTTGCAGTCCAAGAAGCAACTTGGGAAGACATCCTTCATCTTTCCACCGACCAAGCTTGCTTCCAAATCTAGCGTCTGGTATGCCACGGGAGAAGATCCCGGCTTGGGAGTTCCTGCCTCTGCCCAGGGCGACTTCTCAAGTCTGGTAGACTCTCCCCGCAGACTGGCTATGAGACGCTCCAAGATTTGCTGGACCTTTTCGGACATGGACCATCTTTTGAAGGGAGTTTTTCGTGCTTTTGAGATCTTCAACTTCCTGGACTGGTGTTTGGGAGCGTTAAGCAGAAAGACCTCCCCTTCGGATAAGGACTCTGCCATGCTCATCATGTCATGCATGGACAAAGCCATTCGGGATGGGTCTGGCGAGCTTGCGGCTTCGTACGTGTCTGGAGTTCTTAAGAAGCGAGATCACCTTTGCTCCTTCTTGTCGGCGGGGATCACACCATGTCAGAAGTCGGAGTTGATGTTTGCTCCGCTTTCCAAGTGTCTCTTTCCGGAAGAGCTGATCAAGGGGATTGCCTCCTCGTTGATCCAGAAGGATACCCATGACCTGGTGGCGTCATCCGCACGTAAAGTCACAGCTTTACCTTCCGTGCCTAGACCTAGGATGGACACACCAGCGTCTAGGTTCATTCCGCCCTTTCGTGGCAGAACCTCCAGCAGAGGAGGTACCCGTGCCGATAGTCAACGTGGCAAAAAGAAGAAGGGTTCCAAGTCCTCAAAAGGCAGAGTCTGACTGCCAACCTCTCCAGACAGCAGTGGGAGCCAGGCTCAAGAACTACTGGCAGGCCTGGGAGAACAGGGGTGCAGACGCACAGTCTGTGAAGTTGCTCAGAGAGGGGTACAGGATTCCATTCTTGCGCAAGCCCCCTCTAGCAACTACTCCCATCGACCTCTCTCCCAGATACAGAGAGGAGGACAAGAGGCTAGCTTTACAGCAAGAGGTGTCTCTCTTGCTACAAAAGGGAGCGGTAGTCATAGTCTGGGACCATCAATCCCCGGGCTTCTACAACCGTCTCTTCTTAGTAGCGAAGAAGACAGGAGGGTGGAGACCGGTGCTGGACGTCAGTGCTCTAAATGCTTTTGTCACCAAGCAGACGTTCACCATGGAGACGACGAAGTCAGTGCTAGCATCGGTCAGGAAAGAAGACTGGATGGTCTCGTTGGACCTAAAGGACGCTTACTTTCACGTCCCCGTCCATCCAGACTCCCAACCTTTCCTAAGGTTCGTCTTTGGAAAGGTCGTTTACCAGTTCCAAGCCCTGTGCTTTGGCCTAAGCACGGCACCTCTAGTGTTTACCAAACTGATGAGGAATATTGCCAAATTCCTGCATTTTGCAGACATCAGAGCCTCAGTCTATTTGGACGACTGGCTTTTAAGAGCTCCGTCAAGTCGTCGCTGTCTGGAGAATCTCAAATGGACTATGGATCTGACCAAGGAATTGGGTCTCCTGGTCAATATAGAAAAGTCCCAACTCGTCCCATCCCAAACTATAGTCTATCTAGGTATGGAGATTCAGAGTCGAGCTTTTCGGGCTTTTCCGTCGGCCCCCAGAATCAGTCAAGCCCAAGAATGCATCCAGAGCATGCTGAGAAGGAACCGATGTTCAGTCAGACAGTGGATGAGTCTAATAGGGACGCTTTCATCGCTGGACCAGTTCATCGCGTTAGGGAGACTCCACCTCCGACCC
Organism: Palaemon carinicauda; assembly: GCF_036898095.1. Lineage (NCBI taxonomy): Eukaryota > Metazoa > Arthropoda > Malacostraca > Decapoda > Palaemonidae > Palaemon > Palaemon carinicauda. The sequence goes on from NC_090728.1 coordinate 180,120,303, forward strand.
CTTCAGTATCATCTAGCTGCTCACTGGAGAAAGGACATGACGCTAGAAGCGGTCTCAGTTCCTATATCCGAAGAGATGAAGTCTACACTGACTTGGTGGAAGAACAGCATTCTTCTCAAGGAAGGTCTACCACTGGCTGTTCAGACCCCCGACCACCTTCTCTTCTCGGACGCATCGGACACGGGCTGGGGTGCGACACTGGACGGTCGGGAATGCTCGGGCACGTGGAATCCGGATCAAAGAGCACTTCACATCAACTGCAAGGAGCTACTGGCAGTTCATCTGGCCTTGAGAAGCTTCAAGTCCCTCCTTCTAGGCAAGGTGGTGGAGGTGAACTCCGACAACACTACAGCCTTGGCGTACATCTCCAAGCAAGGAGGGACTCATTCGAGGAAGTTGTTCGAGATCGCAAGGGACCTCCTCACCTGGTCAAGAGATCGAAAGATATCGCTTGTAACGAGGTTCATTCAAGGCGACATGAATGTCATGGCAGACCGCCTCAGCCGGAAGGGTCAGGTCATCCCTACAGAGTGGACCCTTCACAAGAATGTTTGCAGCAGACTATGGGCCCTGTGGGGTCAGCCCACCATAGATCTGTTCGCTACCTCGATGACCAAGAGGGTCCCAAATTATTGCTCACCGATTCCGGACCCAGCAGCAGTTCACGTAGATGCCTTTCTTCTGGATTGGTCCCATCTAGACCTGTATGCGTTCCCCCCGTTCAAGATTGTCAACAAGGTACTGCAGAAGTTCGCCTCTCACGAAGGGACACGGTTGACGTTGGTTGCTCCCCTCTGGCCCGCGAGAGAATGGTTCACCGAGGTACTGCAATGGCTAGTAGACGTTCCCAGGACTCTTCCTCTAAGAGTGGACCTTCTGCGTCAGCCGCACGTAAAGAAGGTACACCCAAGCCTCCACGCTCTTCGTCTGACTGCCTTCAGACTATCGAAAGACTCTCAAGAGCTAGAGGCTTTTCGAAGGAGGCAGCCAGAGCGATTGCCAGAGCAAGGAGGACATCCACTCTCAAGGTCTACCAGTCAAAATGGGAAGTCTTCCGAAGCTGGTGCAAGGCGAATTCAGTTTCCTCAACCAGTACCTCTGTAACGCAGATAGCTGACTTCCTTTTACACCTAAGGAATGTAAGATCCCTATCAGCTCCTACGATCAAAGGTTACAGAAGCATGTTGGCAGCAGTCTTCCGCCACAGAGGCTTAGATCTTTCCACCAACAAAGATCTACAGGACCTCCTTAAGTCTTTTGAGACCTCAAAGGAGCGTCGGTTAGCCACACCAGGTTGGAACTTAGACGTGGTTTTAAGGTTCCTGATGTCAGCAAGGTTCGAACCGCTTCAATCAGCCTCTTTTAAAGATCTCACTTTGAAGACTCTTTTCCTCGTTTGCTTAGCAACAGCTAAAAGAGTCAGTGAGATACACGCCTTCAGCAGGAACATAGGTTTTACATCTGAAACGGCTACATGTTCCTTACAGCTTGGTTTTTTAGCTAAAAACGAGCTCCCGTCTCGTCCTTGGCCCAAATCGTTCGAGATTCCAAGCCTGTCCAGTTTGGTTGGAAACGAACAAGAGAGAGTACTATGCCCAGTAAGAGCTCTTAAGTACTATTTAAGACGTACAAAGCCATTACGAGGACAATCAGAAGCTTTATGGTGTTCTATTAAGAAACCTTCTTTACCGATGTCGAAGAACGCAGTTTCTTATTACATCAGACTTTTGATTAGAGAAGCCCATTCTCATCTGAAGGAGGAAGACCATGCTTTGCTGAAGGTAAGGACACATGGAGTTAGAGCTGTCGCTACTTCAGTGGCCTTCAAACAGAACCGTTCTCTGCAGAGTTTAATGGATGCAACCTATTGGAGAAGCAAGTCAGTGTTCGCATCATTTTACCTTAAAGATGTCCAGTCTCTTTACGAGAACTGCTTCACCCTGGGACCATTCGTAGCAGCGAGTGCAGTAGTAGGTGAGGGCTCAACCACTACATTCCCATAATCCCATAACCTTTTTTAATCTTTCTCTTGAAATGCTTTTTATTGTTGTTTTTGGGTTGTACGGAAGGCTAAGAAGCCTTTCGCATCCTGGTTGATTTGGCGGGTGGTCAAATTCTTTCTTGAGAAGCGCCTAGATTAGAGGTTGTGATGAGGTCCTTTAGTATGGGTTGCAGCCCTTCATACTTCAGCACCTAGGAGTCGCTCAGCATCCTAAGAGGATCGCGAGGCTCAGTAAGGAAGACGTACTTAAAAAGGCAGAGTAATGGTTCAAGTCGACTTCCTTACCAGGTACTTATTTATTTTATGTTTGTTATTTTGAATAACTGCTAAAATGAAATACGGGATACTTAGCTTCTAATGTTAACATGTATGCTGGTCTCCACCCACCCCCCTGGGTGTGAATCAGCTACATGATCATCGGGTAAGATTAATATTGAAAAATGTTATTTTCCTTAGTAAAATAAATTTTTGAATATACTTACCCGATGATCATGAATTTAAGGACCCTCCCTTCCTCCCCATAGAGACCCAGTGGACCGAGGAGAAAATTGGTTCTTGTTGACAAGAAGTACCTGAGTACCTACTCGACAGATGGCGCTGTTGTTGTACACCCCCATCTGTATAGCGATCGCTGGCGTATCCCGACCGTAGGTTTTTTCTGTCGGGCAACAGAGTTGCAGCTACATGATCATCGGGTAAGTATATTCAAAAATTTATTTTACTAAGGAAAATAACATATTATTTTTATTATTATTATTATTATTATTATTATTATTAATTTTACTGTACTAATAATAAATCAAGCTGGAAACTTAGTTGGAAAATCAGAATGCCAGAAGTCTAAGGAAAGCAAGAAATTTCAAACTAATCGACAATAAAATCGATAAAAAAAAATAGATGAAAATAGTGAAATGAATAACATAATCGTCCCTGTTTCGTGACGATTGCTTTAACCGTCCAATGGATGTGAATAGTCTTTTGTTTGAAAATGTCTTCCTACCATGGTCATGAATGTTTGTAGGATACTGAATATTTGGCAAGGAATATCATGGGAAAGTTATTTATGTGTTCGAATGACTAATTTTATAGTGATTGTTTCCTTATCTTCGAAATAGCCCGCTGTTAAAAAGTATTTGTTTTATATATAACCTTTTTGCTTGAATTTATAGCTAGCTTTGTCAGTGCAAGAAGGATGAATTTTCTAGTATTAGTCTTGTTTTCTAACAAATTTTTATTTCACATTTCAAAAGCTAGTCATTGACTTGGTGAATTTCTATAATTCTGAACAGTATCTATAGGAATATAAATCCTGGTGGTACAAACATATTTGAACATGTTATTGCTGACAGTTAAACATTTCAAAGACACAGTTGAGAAATAAGTACATAAGGATTAAACTCAACCTGGGGAGAGAAGTAGTTTCTTGTATATGATAGGTGAGAACTTTCCTCTGTTTAATGCAGTAAAATAAAAAAGAAACCCTGTTCTTAGAATGAGCACTGTAATATGGTAGATAGCTTGTACCTGACCTTGATGCACTGCCCAAATTGAAGGTTGTTCCTATATAAATTCAAACCTTCGTCAGAAATTTTGGAATTCTGGTAACCTTGTATGGTTGTCAGCTATCCCACTCATGCTAGGTAGGATTGGCTGAGTCAGTGGAACTTGCTTCACTTTACTCCTGGTCATCGTGCTAGTTGGAAGTCTCTCTACGATCACTGTCCACGCTACGCTTTGAGCTTTTCCTTTTACGGTGTGCCTTAGTGAATATGAGTGTATCTCAAGTTGGTATGAGAGCCTGCCTTGACCTTGAAGATCCCCCTTGTGTCACCTCCATGAGCTGAGGGGAGGTTCCAGTGCTGAAAACATCTTATGTAAGAGAGACTAGTTTGTATAGCTACAAATTACCTTAAAGATTTGTTATATTTCAAAGCTTAAAATGATTTGAACATGTAATGAGAAGGGTAGAGGAGTAATTAGTCAGAAAAGCATTAAATGTTGCGTGGGAAGGCCCAGAAAATTATGGAAAAGGCATAGATAAAAATTTGATCCAAGAGTTATTTCATGTTTAGTCATGGAAAGCGAAAATTTTATGGAAAAATGCTAATTTTAGTGTGAAAAAAAATTATTTCACCAACTCTGAAAATTCTTAATGTTTCAGTTTTCATTGAATCTGCACTTTTTTTCTTTTTCTATTTGGGTTATTGATCTCATTTCCTTTCAGGATCCCTGTTATACAGTCTGGGTTCAATGTATTGTGTAATGGTACTGTATATTAAACCAGTGAATCATCCTCTTATTGTAAGACAACTGCAATTAATTCTGAGCTTGGTGTAATACTATACTTTTATAACAAGTTTATTTTAGTGTCGGAAATGTATTTCTTTATACTGTATTTTTTTTTTTTTCATGGATTGTTTTCATTTCAGCTTTGTGGCTAGCATGTGGCGGTCATAAGGCAACATGTGTAAGAAAACTTGTACAGCTTGGAGCCCAAGATATTGCAGATAACAAAGGTACTTTAGCATCTCAACTTATGTCTTTTTGATTTAACAAAACTTGTGATATTAGTGTAGCCTTCAGTGCGTAGTGCTTGATTCGTATCGAAATCTATTACCTTTGGCTTTTCAGCCTCTGTTAGTCTATCATAGCCAGTATCTAAAAGACAAGGGGGTAAAATTATTGTTAATGTGTAGTAGCAATTTTTGGTTACATATTGATAAAGACAATATGCTGTCTCTTAGTGACTGAGTAATGATGTACTGTATTGTGTTATAAGTCAAGACTGAGTAATGTAGTTGTTCAGGAGGAGATATTTTTGGAATAACTGTAATTCTTTAGCAATGCTGGTTCACTTGGATGACAAAATATTCATTGTCCATTTCCATAATCATGTATATAGTACGTTGACCCTGTTATTGTGTTTGAACTTTTATTTTATTAAAGTTTTCAGAGGTCATAACATTTATAATTAATCTAGGGGAATGTGACTTAATTCTCGGGATATTATGTAATAGGATAAGGATGTTTTTCAATCATACATTATTTTGAATAGGTTACTCGAAAGGTATTTTTTTCCTGTGTTGATTTCTATTTCAATTTCGACCTTGAGAAAGATATGGGTAAGCTTAATGTTTGACCTTGAAATATTTTGTCATTCACCAACAGTGGCAGTTCTGCAAAAGATTGTAGGCAGTGAGGTAAGAGTTGAGTAGAATAATTAAATATAATTTTGATATGTTTGTGTACTATGGCTCCTGTGCCATCATTGAAACTCGTATTGGTAGCGATATTCTGTCTTGTACCTTTACTGGTACTTTGGTGAGATTCTGTATTGTAACTATCCTTTTGCTCTCTGTTGTTACGCATACGTTGTATGAGGTTCATCTTATTTCAATTTCATTATTCGTAACTGATTTCAAGAAAACATTTGAGAATGTTAATTTTTCAAGATACCCTTGTGTGGATATTATGAAGTTTAAGTATTTTTTCGCTGATGCAAATGCTAATATTTTTAAGTATATATTTTTATGGTCAGGCTAAATTCTGGTACAGTATTTGCTTTGCTTTATTGATTGGATCAAAGGATGAATGGTGTAATGAAACTTTTTTAGTGCAATATCTAAACAAAGCTTTATTTTGATGACTGTTATGTAGTTATAGATTGAAATAATAATCACAGAAGTAACGACCATTTAAAATTTGCTGGTTTTATGAAGTAAACATCTTAATGTAGCTACTTTTTATTCTTATTTTGACTAGGTTTTACAGTATTTTTCAAGCTTCTTCATGAATGTTATTTAAGATCCTTTACAGAACTTCTAGAAAAAGAGTATATTTGAAGGAAACTGTTTTATTTATATATTCTTTGTTTATTAGCATGGTTTGTAAGCATGTTTTCTTATGTTGCAATTTTGAATTAAGGCTCTAAATGCTTACAGACGTAGAGCTTGATTAAGGATTTTGTCACTGTAGATCACATATTTTTCTTCACTGCAAAGACTCTTGACAGAATCTCACAGCATAATACCTTAACATTACCATAGGCATTGTGTGTTTCCATATCATAACGCATGAATTGCCGAATGTCATGGACTTTAGTCGGAACACTTTCAGCTTTAGTAGCATGTCAGGAATTCAGCAAGGTGTACCTGCCTGATGATCATATCCCGAGAAGAATTTAAGGAATAGAATCTTGTTACACGGTGGCAATTTTGCTTAGAATTGTAGTAGCACTGTACTATAACATCACATTTACATCTGTCAGTTGCATTTAGTTTTACAAGAATGTTTTAGATGTAGATATAAGGGAGACAGTGAATTATTTTGCTGTTTATATTCTTCATCTATTTTTGATTTGGCTAAATTAGTTACTTCTCAAATTATACTTTCCACATTACTGTATGGGTACTCAAAAGTTTATCTGAAAATATTCAAGGTATTGACAGTATTCCTCTATTGATTATTTTTCACAATCCTTATAATATCTATGTCTGCATGCTTAATTGGAGTTAGATTTTTACAGTAGTATAAATGTCTTTTACTCTTGAATCTCTTAATTTCATTGATGAAGATTCATTGCTACAACATGAAAAAAGTTATTTCATCAGTCATGATCATGACCCAATGGTATTGCGTTGATTTTCACTAGCGAGGATTTTATTACAATTTAGATGGCAGAATGTTAATTAAACATCTTGTAGTGTTTTGGAACACATGTAAATATAGTTACTGTAGAATGGGTATGTTATTATGATGAAGTCAAACAATTAGTTGTATAGAGGCATATGTAATTTTCTAATTTGACGTGTCGCTTTTCTATTTTACGAATTGTTAATCAAGAACCTAATATTTTGAAATAGATATCAGTTATTAACGAGATAATTTATCAAGATTTTTCCTTTCATTAACAGAAAATTATTAACTGAGATGTTATTAGCAAGCTTAAACTTCATCTAAATCACTTTGGTAAATACTCAGAATGTTTTGGGACATTTTAAAAGATAAAAGGAGATTTGTTTCTTTAACTGATTTAAAACCATTTCAAAAATTATAAAATCCCTAAGTTTGATAAGACAGTATTATTCAGGCAGCGCTCGCTATGCCTTTGTGTTGTGCCCCTCAAAAACTGACTTAGGCAATTAATCGTACCATATATAAGTAACAGTATAATGGAGTTATTGGTGATGTTTTCCCTCTGCCTAAACTATTTTATTAACTAAATTATTAAAAGAGTAATTATACTATAGGTAAATGGAAATTAATTGTTAAAGTTGTAAAAAGAATAGAAAAATATTGGATGGATACTGTTGAATTCTAATACACATTCATCCTCCCTCATACTAGAATAACACTGGAGTACCAGTATGCATCATTTGCATTGTAAACACTACTGTATTGGATTGATTGTAATTTATTAATTATATTATTTCATAACAACACACACAATTAATGAAAGGAAAAGGAGCAGCATCCCAAGCATTAAGAAATTTATGCTAGATCCAGGGTTTCTGCATTATCAAGTCTGACAGCTTACGTTAATCAGTTTCTAAGGTCTCGGGATCATCAACCTTATTCCTGAGCTCATTGTCATCCAGCTCCAAGAGCAGGATTAGGGAAGAGATTTTGAAGTAGAGACATTTGAAGGTTTTCTCAAGGTGCTTAAAGACGGTGGATTGTATTAACAGGTTTTGCTTTCTCTGCCTAGAGGTCAAATCGTCATGATTATACTGTATATGATTACCATATTTAAAGAAAGGATTTAGTTGATCTCCAGAAAATGATACTCGTAGGTAACATATTGATACCTTAAATTAAAAAATTGTTTAACCAACCATAAATGTCAGTCTCCCCAAAGGCTTGTCCTAAGGATTTGGTCGTGAATTAGGGGTAAAATTGAAGCAAAGCAAATTAAAAAAGATGACATCAAAATTGGTAAAATCCAAAGACAAAAGAAATAGTTGAAAAGTGAAAGAATTCAGGAAATACAAATTTTGCTAAAAATGGCAGTAAAGAACGATAAGAGTACAGTGTATCATGTGAGGTATACTGTAAACATAAGCCCCTACACAGTACAGTATATGAAAATGGTAATGGCCCTTTGTTAAGAGTGCAATTATTATATGCAGCTAGCTTCTCTTTGGTGGGTATTTTTATCATATCTTATACTGTACATTAAATTTATGATACTGCAAATTGTTTGGGGCCTTCAATCAGCTCTATTTAGTGTACTGAAGTTGGAAGGAACTTCCAAATGTTCGTATATAAATTTCAGCTAAAATATTTGATATATAAAAGTATGTGCAGTCTAGCAATTTTGTTGAAAAAATTTTAAATGAGGGAAGATGTTATGCCTCGGAAATATAAAACCCACATTTATCAGTAATGTTCATGTTTGCGGAGCTATAGTGTATTTGTAGTTAACCTGCTGTATGTAATTTTACATGGTTGGTAATTTGGCTGAAACTGCCATTTCATATTTTTAAGAGATTAAAGAGAACTGACATTTTCTATTTTTAGTTTTTAGAATATACTAACACCTAGTAATAGATGCAATTGTATAGCATGGATTTCCTTTTAGAAGAAAATATCTTTAGCTTGTTTTAGCCGATTTCTTGGCCGTAGTGTTTAAAGTTAGTGCTGCAGTAGTATTGTCAAATTTTGTTTTTGTGAAGTTTATTAAAGTACAGTAACTTCATGTGACAATATATGGTCATTTAACTTTTACAATGTCATGAAAGTAATGACCAGAGAAAAGGCCAATTTAAATGTGTGCCGTAGTGTAATAAAAAGGGATTGTTGAACTTGTGCAATAAAAGAGTAGTTCACTTCAAAAAAAAAATTGGTGTATCAATAATAGCTTAATTTTTACATTAGCTTGTTGATAATAGTGATGTGTTGAATATTAATAGTGAAAATTAGTACACATTTATTTGCCCTTTCCTTGTTGCAAATGTTAGATAATTTTTGAATTATATAATGTTTAGATGAAAATTAGAATTAATTTTGTTAGAATATATTTTTATACAGTTGGTAAATCTTGAATCGTATTTTTAGCAAGTGTTGATAAAGGTTTGCTTTTTAAATGTTGAAAGGAGGTATTATTGTTTGATTGCATGTGGGTCATGTTGTCGTAAATGTATTGGTTCAAATTAGAGTTCTGTGACTTATGTATGTTAAAAAGATTGGATCTCAGGGCAAAAGTTGAGTTTTTATTGCTGAAAGATCTGTTCTTAGGATAATAGATATATCTTTTATAAATTTGTATGCTTTTACATAAATGCAAAATGTCACTTTTGTTTTCTTTATCCACAAGTTATGTAAATTAAATTAAGAATGTTATGTACTTAGTTAAAGTTTCTTTTGATGTTAATGCCAGAAATCAATTGCAAATTATATAATGTATGTTAATGTGATTCCAGAAATATTGTTGCAACAAATGGTGGAGTGGAAGCAGATGTACGTCAGAGAGTGAATGAAGGATGCAAAGTGTTGGGGCCAGTGAAGGGAGTGTTAAAGAATAGAGGGTTGGACATGACTGTAAAGAGTTCTGTGAGAAAAAGTGATTGTACCAACTGTGATGTATGGATCGGAGTTGTGGAGAAAGAAAGTGACGGAGAGACAGAAATTGAATGTGTTTGAGATGAAGTGTCTAAGGAGTTTGGCTGGTATATCTCGAGTAGATAGGGTTAGGAACGAAGTAGTGAGGGTGAGAACGGGTGTAAGAGATGAGTTAGCAGCTAGAGTGAATATGAATGCGTTGAGGTGGCTTGGCCATGTTGAGAGAATGGAAAATGGCTGTCTGCTAAAGAAGATGATGAATGCAAGAGTTGATGGGAAAAGTACATTAGGAAGGCCAAGGTTTGGGGGGATGGATGGAGTGAAGAAAGCTCTGGGTGATATGAGGATAGATGTGAGAGAGGCAAGAGAGCATGCTAGAAATAGGAATGAATGGCGAGCGATTGTGATGCAGTTTCGGTAAGGCCCTGCTGCTTCCTCCGGTCGCCTTGGATGACAGTGGAGGTAGCAGCAGTAGGTGATTAAGCGTTATGAAGCTTCATCTGTGGTGGATAACAGGAGAGGGTGGGATGTGGCACCCTAGCAGTACCAGCCGAACTCGGTTGAGTCCCTTGTCAGGCTGGGAGGAACATAGAGAGGAAAGGTCCCCCTTTTTTTTTCATTTGCTTGATGTCGGCTACCCCCAAAATTGGGGGAAGTGCGTTGGTATATGTATGTACTTTCAAGATATTTTAGGCCGTTGAATTTCTTGTTTCAGTACTGACAAATAAACTATAATGCTGATTTCGTAAAGGTACTTTATGATCTTTATATGAAGGGTATATGATGTGGAATTATGGCAGTCAAAAATTAATTTTTCAGGTACTGTATAGTATAGCAGTTATTTGGAAGGTAATATATTGGCCTGTAAAGTAGCAATGATGATGGAGGGTAGACTTTTTTTCTTTTTCTTTTTTAGCCCATCTTATGTCCATCTTTGTTTTTGCTAATACATCACCACCTTCTCTATTTATTTATGTAAGTTATGAGTGTGTAGGGTTGACAAAGGTGGGCTCAATAAAGGGCTTAAGACCCTTTCACATCCTAAGTTGTGGTCCTCTTTGTTTCATAATGCTAGCTTTCCCCATTTTTATATGTGTAACCAAATATGTATTTGTTAATTTTGTGTAAATGAAGCTTTATGATACTGTATATAAAGACATATTTTTCACCTGCTTACAAAGTTTTCTCTTGTTCTATATTTTATGTATTCTTAATAGCATCTTTGATCATTAGATTAACTTAGTAATGGATATAAGATATAGGAATGCAAAAAAAAAAAAATAAAATAAAATAAACAATGATAATGACAAGAGAAGACAGAAAAGATGGTGATGAATCGAGTAATTGGTGATGAATCGAGTAATTTGATGTTCAGTACTATGATTATACAGTAGGTCCTTGGATTACAACATTTTGTGGATATGATGTATCTCCCATAAACTATGAAGAAAATGTCATTTGACCACTTCTGATACTTCCATCATTGCTATATATGGCTGGACTAGTTTGCGTAAGTGCGATGGACCAATATCTTATTTTGGTGGCTGAAGAAAATGGAGCAACCCACTGCTGAGCGAGGAAATCAGTTAATGGAGATACTTCAGTTGCCGTTGCCACACCAATTTGGATGGTTGTTGTCTTTGCTTGTGCATACTCTGATTTGAATTGGTATATTGTTTGCTTTTCTGGTAACTTTTCTTATTTACTTTTTACTCTTCATCATGGCTCCCAAGCGTAGGGCAGGGGATGATGGTAGTGCATCAAAGAAAAGGAAAGCCATCACCATGGAAATAAAGTTAGAGATAGTGAGATATGCAGAAAAGGGAGAAACACCGACAAACTTTACCATCTGACTGTCACAATGATTATCAAGTTTAAAGAAGGGATCTGCTCCTATGAAATGTAAAGTAATTACGAAGTGCTGTAGTGGTTTCCTTATTGAGATGGAGATGTTGATAGTTCTTTGGCTGGAAATCTCAAGTGAACCTTATGGTAATTCAGATGAAAGTAAAAGGATTGTTTAAAACATTGAAAAAATAAAAGGAGAAAGGGAGTGGAAGTGAAGAGTTTGTGGAGAGTAGGAGTTGAGTCATTCAGTTATAATATCATTAAAGTTCAAGGTAAAGTTGCTAGTGGTGATGAGAAAGCAGTTGGTGGGTATCCAAATGCGTTCGCTGAGATAATGAAGGAGGGGATGTTACCTTGCTGAACAAGTTTTAATGTGTGTAAGAATGGTTTAGTTTGTAAGCATATGCTAAATTGTACTTACATCTGGCAAGGAGAGACTGTCTTTGCCTCTTGGGGGTAATGCTGCTGGTGACTAAAAGCTGAAGCCCTTGCTGATGTATCAGGTTGAGAATCCAAAGGCAACCGGGGCATTTGAAAGGGTAAACTGTCTGTCACCTGGAAATCCAACAAGAAGGCTTAGGTGACCTCTTCAGGTGTTTGAAAACTGATTCACCAATGTTTTTCTGCTAGAAAGGAAGCTAATAAGCTTCCAAAAGTTTGCCCTCTTTAAAGCCTTTTTAGTGCAGGATAAGGCCCCTGGTCACTTGGAATAACTTTGATCCAGATATTAAGGTGCTTTACCTTCCAGCCAATATTACTGCCCTCTTTCAAGGCCTGCTACCGTCAGAGGACATTGACTATGTGCTTAAAAGCAACTGAGGACAACTAAGATCTGACTGTGAAGGGCTTTTGTAAGTTCTACAGTAAAAGTGCAGAACATTGTGAATGCATGGGCTGAAGTGAAGTAGACAAACTTATTGGTGTAGGGAACAAACTGTCCTTTGTAAATTGTTTCCATGGCTTTGAAGAGACAATTGACTCTATCACAAAGCTACTATCATCTCGTGGTGAAGCGTTATCTGCTGAGGAGCTCATTCAACTTGTGAAGGTAATTGAGGAGGAGGAAGACGACATACCAACCCCAGAGCCAAGAGATTTACAACCAAGAACATGTCAGAAGGTTTTGCACTGATACAGCAAAGTTTGACACTGAGGATCCAGATAGGGAGAGGTACAATAAAATGTACTGAAGGGACAAGGATTTGTTGGTGCATTACAAGCAGATCATGGAGTGTAAATTTCTAGAATAGACTGAAAAGCTACTTCAAGTAGGAAGAAAGTCCTGCAACAGATCTTATACCTTCCACCCCAGTGACTTTTACCTCCTTCAGCTCATTCATTCATTTCTGACTCGCCTGTCCCAGTATCTTCCACAACTTCTGAAAGTTTCCCCAACTTTCCTGCCCTAGTATCTCCAGCTTCCTCCTCCCATTAAACTTCTTTTTTCACCCGTTGCAAAGCCCCTTCCAGTGTGCAAAGGTTAGGTGTTGTATTATTATTTTTTAGTTTCATTGTATCATCATATAGTATATGTCCATTTCTTTTTAGTCCTATTTATGTTTACATGTTAAATCATGACTTTTTTGCATTAGTAGAGTTGAGTGTCTTATGTTGTTACGTATAGTACAGTATTTAGGTGTGTTCTGACTTATGTCAAAACTTTAGTTACACCACAGCTTAGGAACGGATCTCTGCCGTGGTATTATTGTATTTTAAGACCTTCTCTGAGCTCTCCTTCCCCACCCCTACACAATCATCTTAAAAATGTATGGAGGGATATTAAGAAAACAGTAAATGCAGGAACGATGATGGATACCAACATGGGCAAAAAGGTAAATTCATTTGACCATCTATTATGATTTCTGATCAGTGGCCTCTTGTTATATGATAATAATTAGAAATTGCATTTTAAATATATCCTATAGGGTTGTATTAAGTACCGTATTTGACGGCGTATAGGACGCACTTTTTTTCACAAAATTTTGGCTTAAAAAATCACCCCTCGTATTATACATCGTAGGTAAAGTTTGAGACCTACTGTAGGCTTAGGTCAATTTAACCCAGCTTATGCTAGGTACTTTTACTTGCACTAAACTCCATGCATCCTATTTTATTTTTATTGCTAGTATTATTGTATTATTACTGGCTTTAAAAATGAATCCATTAAAATGAAAGCAATTTAAACTGACATGCTGTGACTTTCGTTTATAAACATCAGCTGACAAAATGTAAACATCGAGTCATGGTTGCGGTCAGCAATCTTTTAACTTTCTTTTTCCATAGCCTTCGATAATTTAATGGTATCGTTAATAACGGTAGTAATGAAATTTAGAATAGCATATTTATTTTTCATTAAAAATCTACAATGATTTGAATTATCCTCACTCTTTCTCAAATCAAGCACCACCATCTCTGTCACATCATACTATCATTAGCGGTACTTTGTTATTGTTGACTAAACACAAGCAAAATGGCTTTTCTGTTATGCGACATGTAGAAATCTTTAGGGACATGGCAAGTAAAATATTTGTAATAACATCTTTACTAAAAGTGCTTAGTATTTTTAGTTATCGCTTGAATGTTTAAATGCGTTTGTTTGTTCATTTTGAACAAACTTTTTCCTGTTCTAGGCAGGGTCTATTAGGGAAAACTTGATATAGAATCGGATAAAGTAAGTAAAACAAATTTAATAACATTATTATTTCATAACCAATACTTGGTAAGATATCTGTTGCTGGAATAGCTAACTTATACACGTGTGTAAATGCATTCGTTTGTTCATTATGATCGGTGATGAAAAAAAAAAGTATAGCAGTACTTTCCGTTTTATGTTGCGTGTTTAGCAAAAGCATTATATAAAATGGTCTTTATTTATTTTGGAATTTTAAGTATACAACAAAAGCTAGCCTGTGCACTAAAGGTCGTCTTATGCACGGAAATATAAGAAAGGTTTCTGCTTGTGCAATGTACAGCTAGACTATTTTCAACAATATATCCTTAAATACACTAAAAACTGTTTTCCTGAATCTGACCTGAAATGAGGATGCGTCTTATAGGCTGTCAAATCAGTATTTAGATATGTATAAACATTTTGAATTATGTAGATGTTATGTAAATACTAATTGAATTCAGTGCCAAAGGCACTTTACCAGGGCAAAGTCTGCTTTTTGGCCTTCCGATGGGTAATGAAGAAGTCTGGTAAGTAATGAAGCATGGATCTGTCAATCAATGATCTACGGAAGCCTGATTAGTAACATAAGCCTGTGGGTCTGCCTTCCAATATTAGCATATAGTGCTGTACTGCAATTGGTAGGTAACAAAGATCTGATAGTATACAGTAGGTTACACAATACTCTTTAGCCAACATGCATATCTTATAGTGTAATTCCATATAATTGATATTCTTTTTTAATGAGTGATTTATCAGCAAAATTAACAACTTTAAAAGAGGTATCCTAGTAATTTCACTTTCATAATACAGTATAGCATAGGAATCTGGGCTCATGCTTATAAGATATAAGATGTTGAATATTAATGTAATTCTTTCTTAGAATATCTTATCAACTTTATCTTCAGACCTTACAATTCACAACTAATAGCAAAAAAACTAAATTGTTACACACTTGATGCTCCTAGGCTCCTTATTGCTTATTTCCTGTAACTAGAATAAACTTACGTTTGTTCCGTAACTGGAATACAAACCTACGCTATTTATTTTGGCGTAGCTGAAATGACGACCCATTAAAATTTAGCGAGGGTTAGCTACCCACACCGCTAGTTAACGGGGTTAGGGGGGTAGCTTGCTACCGGTACCACTCACACAACGGTGATTTAGCTCAATTTGCTTTTAGCTCGGATGGTGTACGGACATTGCCGTTCCTCGTCCTTCGCCGTTATTGGACTGCCATTAATTCTCTGTTTTTTGCTCTTTCTTTGTGTTAGTGTGTGTGTGTTGACTTCTGCAATCACACTAGACACTTCCCCCACAGGAATATCAGACTCTTGGGGAAGGGCAATGGGCCTCTTCCCCGCAACGGACTTACCTCGTCCCCTACTCTGGGTAGGGGAAGAAGGACGGGAGCTACGGTCTGCCGAGACTTCTGGGGAAAATACAGGCAACGAGACACTGGATTCCTTAGACGACTTCTTAGCCGCCGCCTTCTTCTTAGTCCCGAAGAGCATCCACTGGATCTCACTCCAGTTAGGACACGTAGAGGCAGGGGAACACACTTTCCCCCTACACGTGGAGCACAAGGAGTGGGGATCAATCTCAGGTTGATCCATAACGCAACGCTAATACACCCAGAGACACAAGGATGCAAAGGGAAAGTGAAAGGGAAACACGTTGGTAACACGCGGTAAGCACAAAGGGTCGCACAGGTAAGAGAGAGTGCGGCGAGATGTTGATCACGCCGCGACCAGAAACTTACTGATGAGTCGACGACCTGAGCTAGCATGCTGCCCGACCCCGGGTCGTCTCAGGGCACGTATCACACTGCCTGAGGTTGACCCCGTAGAAAACGGGAAGAGGGTAAACTATACAAAAAGCTGGTCGGTTAGGTAGCGTTACCAGTAACTCCTAAGAAGGTAGTTCTAGGTAAGTATGTTAGGAAAAATACAAATTACTTAAAAATTTGTTAATTTTTGCTTTTTCTTTGTGTTAGTGTGTGTGTGTTGATTTCTGCAATCATGCGCACCTGCCTGGACTCGTTGGCCGGCCCTGCGGAACCTATATGTCGGCGGTGGAGACCGACCGCCTGCAGAGGTCAATGGTGTGATTTCAACAATAAGTGTAGTGAGTGTCGGGAGTGGTTTGCCTCCTAGTGGGAAAGGTTTGGGCGACGGCGGAAGAAGAAGTCTAAGCGGGATATTTCTCATTCGAAGATTCTTTCGAAGGGGGAAAAACACAAGGCATCTTCTTCCGTCTCCCGACCTTCCTCCTAAGCTCCTACTCGTTCGGAAGACGTTCAGTCTCTTCCGAGAGACCGTCGAGTAGTAGCATAGACCTATTTAATATCGGCCAACCCCATCTAACTTGGAAGACGGTATTCTTAGTAGCTTTGGCTTTGGCCAAGCGAGTCAGTGAACTTCATGGTCTCTCATACGACATCGCCCATTCAAGGGGATGGGGAGAGGTAACGTTCAGTTTCGTCCCTGAGTTTATTGCTAAAACTCAGAACCTGGGAGTAGCGGATCTGCGATTTGACTCCTTCCGGATTTCGAGTCTTCGTTGTGTAACAGATGACCCTGATCGTCTCTTACTCTGCCCAGTGAGGAGTTTGAGGCTGTACCTTAAGAGAACAGCCGCAGCCCGTCCTCGTGTGCCTGCATTCTTCGTCAGCGCAGGAAGGACCAAGAGGAGGGTCACCAACAACACAATCTCAGCATTGGTCAAAGATCATGCACTGAATCCAGACCCTCCTCCTTCACATCGCCCCAGAGCTCATGATGTCAGGGGCGTAGCTACGTCCCTGGCATTCAAGAGGAACTTCTTAGTGACGCAGGTTCTTCAGGCTGGGGTGTGGAAATGACAAACTACATTCACATCCCACTACCTGCAAGATGTGAGCCACAGGAGACTCTATACGTTTTTCACCGGTCCTGTGGGGGCTGCACAAAAGCTGGTTTAATAACTCAAGCTCCTTATTGGACAAATAGCAGAAGGTTGAGGACACTGTTACCCGGTTTTAGTCTGCATGAATGAAAAGGTTTGACTGGCTCTCATTCTTTTCTTCATCCTTGGGGAAAGCAGCATCCTGGCTTCTCTGCACAAGCTGACCTCAAACCACTGCAGGTAAATCATGCTCCCTTGTGTACCTATTATCAAACTAATACTGTTGCGTCCCCATACCCTAGCGAGGTGGTGTTGGGAAAGTCTTAGTTACAACAGTTTTACCTACTAAAGACTGAATAACTTACCTGGATGGTCACACTTCTATATATCTTAACACACAGCTTGCGTAGGCCGTGGACAGTGACTCCTTATTTTTGAGTACTAGCATACTTGGATAAGGAGCCCCCGGGTAAAGCCAAAATGCCAGATTGGCAGGGACGTCCACTCTTCCTAATGGGTGAGTCACCCCTAAATATAGCGTAGGTTTTTATTCCAGTTACGGAACAAAGGACAAATTCGTAGATAATTTGTATGTTTCCTAACGATACAAACCTTAGCTATTTATACAAACTTGCCCGCGAGCCCTATCCCCCTTGAAGTCCTACCTCCAAGCAAAGTGAGCTAAATTACCGGTGTGTGAGTGGGAGCGGTAGCAAGCTACTCTCCCCACCCCTGCTAACTAGCGGTGTGGGTAATTAACCCTCACTAAATTTTAATGGCTTGTCATTTCAGCTATGCCAAAAGTAATACCCCTAAATAAATAGCTAAGGTATGTATCATTAGGAAAAATATAAATTATCTACGAATTTGTCATATCTCAGCCTTGAGACATGACAAAAGTAATGGTATTCATAGTTATAATGTATAACACTAAATACAGGAGATCATTCACAGTTACACAACGAAATAGTAAAAGAAAAAAAATACATGTTTGAAAATTCCCTTATACTGTAAAATAGTCAATCTCGATCTATTCTGCCATTTTATATATCGTGAGTTTGCTGGGATATATTTGATTTTGTAACTTTTTTTTTTTTTCTAGTTCAAGTGCATTCTCAATTATTTAAGTATGAATCATTCATTAATTCTAGCTCAATTTCTGTTCTTGTATTTCCACTGATAAACAACACAGGGTTGTAATAGGAATCCTGTTATAGGTCAAGGTTTTCAAGTATATTTTAGACTCAGTCTTTTTGCTTTTTGGTACTCCATCAAATAGCTGAGAGAAACAGCAGTTCCTGAACTGAGTTCCATGTTCACTGTGGCTGAAAATGTCCCTTGTCCCTCCCCCTTCACATCTCAGCACGTTGGGTAAAGATTTTCAGTTGCTGAATTAATATTGACAATGCACAAAAATGAATGTTTAGATAAATATTTCCGTCAGATCCTTAAATTTTACAATTTACTGTTGTAATTGTATTCTATATTTGTTTATCTTTTACCGTGCAATTGTGTATTCTATATTTGTTTACCTTTTACCGTGCAATTGTGTATTCTATATTTGTTTATCTTTTACCGTGCAATTGTGTATTCTATATTTGTTTATCTTTTACAGTGCAATTGTATGTTAGGAACTCCCACAGTGGCACATTAAAATACAGTCAGCCCCCATCATTTCTTTGTTTCTATCTTTGCAGACTTGGCTTTTGTAATACAGAGAACCATATGACCTATTAAGTAAAATATTGTGTTTGCGGTTTCGCGACCTGATGATTTTAACCGGCCACATTCCTTTGTACCTGGCATGCTTCATGCCATTTCCCTCTCTACACAGGACACCACACTCCATCTCTCGTTGACTCTGCCTCAGTCTCGCATCACCTTTCCTCGTGTTTGCATCTCCCGCTTCAGTCCTTTTGGTGTAAAGTCACGTGATAAAAAAAAACCTGTACATATCTCGTATGTGTATAGTGATTATAGTATAAAATGTGATACTTACAATATGCTACTCCATGTGCTAAACAGTCAACAGTTGCCTCATACTTCAGACTTAGTGTAGAACTTCGTACGTAAACGGTTGGTGGTGTTGTACTGATACTTTTTCTGTCAATTTTTATTGTGTTAGTGTATTCATTGTAAATAAGTATTATTGTTATATTAACTACTGTACAGTATTGTGTAAGAAATACCGTATTTTACTATAGTAATGCAAATATGAGCTACGTATACGGTGATTCTGAATGATGCGAGTTGACCTGCAGAAAACAGAGATAATCTACATGTGTTACCTTAGCTTGTTAAGTTGTACTGTAGAGATAGTACTGTATATATATTACAATAACATACAGTACAGTAACAGAGAGTGTTGTTAGATAGAAGCAGTGTTTTGTT
This sequence comes from Palaemon carinicauda, assembly GCF_036898095.1. Classification (NCBI taxonomy): domain Eukaryota; kingdom Metazoa; phylum Arthropoda; class Malacostraca; order Decapoda; family Palaemonidae; genus Palaemon; species Palaemon carinicauda. The sequence goes on from NC_090728.1 coordinate 180,139,658, forward strand.
GTTGCTGTACTGTACTTATAAGTGTGGCGATGACTCATGTTATGTGTACCGTAGTCTTACCGTGTATGTAGTACATGTACTGTACACTTATTGAAATGTTTTCATTCATTAACTTGGTGTGTTAGTTGACTGAGCATAGGCAATAGGCAGTGAGTTAGTAGGTTCGGAATTAACCCACCCTTGGGCAGCAAGTAGTCTTGGATTATCGCTTTCCGCTCATATCTTTGTTACATAACCCCCTGCGAATAGAGGGCTGACTGTAGTCCTTTTATGGAATACCTACACAGATTGTCACCTGTGTGATTTTTCTAGTGACGCTGCTGTGGATTGAGTGGTAGATATTTAACAAGAAAAATATCTCCCTCTAGGAAAACTAGGATTTAGCACTACTTTTTTTATTCATACTTTGCTAAACTTTTGGAAAAGCTTAGCATATTTCTGCCTCATGGCAAGTTTAGACTAGTTACCACAACAGAAATTCACTTTTAAAAAAATACTGTACAAAGATATATATTTTATCGATCGTCTAGAAAGTTGACATTGATATTTAAATGTTATTGAAAGTAGAATTATAGATAATGATAAAACCTAATATGTCTGCTTAATCAGCTTTTTCCTTCAGATTCATTCTTCTTTTGCAGCATAACCAATATGCCAGACCCCAAGGGGTACAAATGACTGCCAATAGAAATATGAATACGTCCAAAGCGAAATATTGAGAGAGAGAGAGGTGTCCCCCTGGCATTCTTAAATGGGTGAGTCTACCATATCTATGAATTCTTTCCAACCATCGAGCACCTCTCTCAGCCCCGGATTCTCCTTCTTCTTGCCACAACGAAGAAAAACGCTCTGCAGTTTCTCGGTACCTGTGGATGAAAATTGTCGATACTGTATACTATATCTTCATTCGATGTGGCCACTGAAAACGTCATGAAATCACAACACCAAGTGGTTCATAATGATTAAAGCTACTTTGGTACCACATAATGTTCTTACCACCACCACCACCACCACTACTACTACTACTACTACTACTACAACCAATTTATTATTTTAGCCCTCCCTTTAAATAACTTTGGAAATAGTTAGATAGAAAATTATTTATTTACTTACAAGGCACATTCTACTATATAGGAAAAAAAAGATGTAAAAATGGTAACTAGCATATAACTTAGAAAATACTTTCACGTTAATTCATTAGTTTCAGAACACATCTCTCTCTAAAGGAAGCAAGGTTAAACTTTACAGCCACATTACATAACTTTATATCTTTATAAGTAACAATAATGCAGTATATATTAATAGTAGTAATAATTACAAAAAATTCAATAATGATAACACACTATCTGTAATAATAAACTAATGGAACCTATGAAATTCCCATTTAATTACACTTCATAAGAGAATATTTCAAAACAGAATATAAGAGTAGTAAAAGCTTATTTGAAATAATTATAGTATTAATAGATGCCATGTATAAAGATTATCATCATCTTTGTTCTTCCTCCACTCACTAATCTCTTCAACACATTTTCAGCACCCAAGTAGTAAAGTATTTGTTCCTGCACGACAAACCATCTCCCTTTAATGGGAGTATGATTTCAGGACAGCTGTTGACATTTTTACAAGGTGGTTGTAGATACTATATTCTCATTTTAGATTTTGACTGCAAGCTGTACTGATGTACTTCTTGCTGCTTCATCTGGATTTTAACTTTTTTTATTTTTCTTTATATTTGTGTGTTTGTAATGGATCCTCTATGTGCAGACATGTGGGTGTGGCACAGTAAACCATGCAAGAAAGTATCAGGTTTATGAGTACACCTGCAGTGGAGACGCCGTCATCATTGTGTGCTTTGAACATCCGCTTGTGAAGAATGTAAGTCGTGGGCCCCTCAGCAGTGGGGGAAGTTTGGCAAGTGGCTACAGATGTGGCAATGCTCTAGCTAAGGGCAAATAATTTCTTCACTCCTTTTCCTCTCCTTCCTCTTCTCGACCTGTTGTGCCTCCTTTGGATTACCTTTGGGTTGAGTTCTCTGGAAGGAATCGGCAGGGGGAACTCTCTTTGGTTTGTGCTCGGGGCTTGCTTCAGAGAAAGCAGAAGTATCCCCTTTCCTTAGTGAAGGCAATACTCCAGAGAGAGCAGAAGTATCCCCCTTTCCTTAGTGAAGGCCATACTCTCCTACCTTTCTTCCCTGTAAGTTTGCCTTCAGTTGTGCTTTCCGATGATGACGTATGAAAGGACCTGGACCTACGGAAGTTATGGCTTTCCTTCGGCACTGCTGATGTTCCATCTGCAGAGAAGCTTCTGAAGGTCCTGGCTGACTCTAGAGTTAGGGTCTTAAAGCCTTCCCAATCTCATCACCTACTTAGCCCTTGGAAGACGTGTTGACCATCAATGTGGCCTCACCTGCTGATTGGGAGGAACCTGTGATACCTCCTGCAACAGTATTATCATTGTGGCCCCAAAAACTCGACTCTGCAGACTGTTAAGAGGAAGGAAAAGCGTATGTTTCTGTCTTCAACCTCCCCATCAGCTTCCGACCCTTCGAATGTTACTCCTGCACCAAATGAAGTCCGCTGAGTTCAGGTAAACCAATGAGCTGGAATCTCATGAGATTTAGACTAATCTCTCCTCATGTATGCGAGACTGGCAAGTGCGGTATCGAGAACTGATTTAGTGTGGAAAGGTGTATTGTTACCATTGCACGTGCAGATACTTTCAACACGTTCATGCAATAGAGAATTTGAAAAAGTGACTTTTCAAGACTGCTCTAAGCATTTGTACGAGCACCAATATGCCATCTCACGTCTCGAGCCATTGGCAGTCACTCTTCTTTCTACAGGCACTTATGGGATTCACCTGCTTGCCACTTAGTGTCTTGCTCTCACACTTGGTCTTCAAATGCTAAAGCACCTAGGGCTTTGTCAGCCTCTGTGGGCACAAGAGCTAAAGGCCATTTAGGGCTCCAAAGAGAGTCTGATCATTGATTTGTATTGTCTGGTTTTGTGCTTGATCTGGTTTGTGAATACCCCAAGAGGAAGGAAAATTCTGCTGAGAAAATGTTGAAAACCCCTCTTATGAGAGGCGAAGAGTTCTGGAATGTTATAGACACAAAGGCACCTTATTCTGGTCCAGTGCCTATGGAAGTGTTGAATCCCGAGACTGAGTCCATGTTCGTCAAGGTCTTCGTACTCAATAGGTTATTGCAGTGACCTTATGGAGGCAGCTCTTTCTCAGCACATTAATTTGCTTCTATTGAAGCCAATTCCATAGCCAGCCACCAGGTGACTTCCTGGATCGACCACTGCTCAGAGGCAGTTGCCTACTTCACCATACACCCAGGATTTAACAAGTTAAGAAATGCAGAAGAATTACATCAAATTTGTCCTTCAGGTGCAAAGGCACCAGTCAGCAAACTAGTGTGCACGCCGAGTCCTGAAGAGGAGGATGCTGTCGCTTTCTGCTTCGCCAGGCAGGTTGGGCAAGAGGAGGCGTTATTCCTGAGAAACCCCCCGTGCTGGAGACTGTTGCCCTTTTCTCCCAGAAGGATGTGGAGGTATTGATGGAAAAGAGGAGGAAGGCAAGCCATTACACCCTTATCCATTGTGGAGTTATCTTTTAAGGGCCCAGGCCCTTCAAAGACGAGAGAGAGAGAGAGAGAGCTTTAAACCACCATGCCTTTAAGAGGGGGGCTGAAGAAAACTCCTGCAACCTCCAGAGCCTGATATGCCCCTTCAGCCTCTTCCACTTAGAAGAAAGAATGGACAATGCTCCACCATTTCACCTCCCCCCAGCCTGGCCAGGCTAAGATCAGTGGTAAATGTAGGAAGAGAACATTAAAGTTAGCATTACCCTATTCCAGCTACCACAAGTGGGGGGGGGGATGCTCGTGAAGCCATTGAGAAAAGTGGCAGTGACATGGAGTAGGGATCTGGGTAGTAAAGCCCTTTGAGACCTATACCACCTACCTTTTACCAATTCTTGCCCTTCCCTCTCTTACACATCATTAATGTTCCAGAGCTACCCTCCAGAGGTGAAGAAGTTACGTGAAATCAGTCGAGATGGTTGTCTGGCGCTTCTACCGTTGAATCTTCCTGATGGAAACATCAACTGGGGTCTGTAGACCAGTCATTGACTTCTTTCCGTTGAACAAGGTTGTTCTCCAGACTCCAAGATGTAGATGGCAAGCACCATACAGTCAGCCATCGGGAAAGTTCATGCTTTCTGTGCACCTGAAAGATGCAGACTTCCATATATCCATCCATTGGTAGTACCAATACTTTGTCCCTGGCTAAGTAGTGTACCAGATTAAAGCTCTGAACTCCAGACTGTCTACAGCTCCCAAGTACTCACAAGCTATTTTGGGCTCGTTTCTTCTTGGGCCTGCTCAAACGAGTTTTGTCTCTTTAGGTATTTTGACAATTGGCTGACCCTGTTTTCCTCCATGCAGCAGCTACTCTAGGATCGAGACAGACTTTGATCCTTTTGCCATTATCTCGGGATTGGGATCAATTGGGAAAAGTCCAGTCTCATAGCCAAGAAGAGGATGAAATACCTGGCTATGCTGATAGACATGGCAGCACCAAGTGTTCCCATCGGACGATTATATCAGCACACAACTGGAGGAAAAGCACCTGTTCCTGCGCAATCAAGAACTTCCTGCCTCAACAATGGCAACGTGTTTAGGGGGGCATTTGCTCTCTGGTGCTCAGCAAGAGAGGACAGAAATGTAAGAAAAAATACATCTTTTAGAGAACCAAAGAGGAACAGGTTTATGTGAACCACCATTAGACTTTGGCTGTGAACTCCCTTGGATCTAGTCATTTCTTGCAGTTGGTGGCTTGCATTCATCTCATCATTATTGCTGAATATCCCTAATTAATGTTGTACCTCTTACGATTACTTACCTTTTTTGGTGGGCTGCCTGGGCATGAGCCTGCAGCTTGGAGATCAGCAAGGCAATCGTAATATTCCAGGGACATTTTTGTCAGAGAAGCTTGTCCTACAGAGGAGGGGAGTCTCCACCAGCAATCGTTTCAGTGGTGTCTGAAACGCGGCACTGGTCCGCAGCTATCTGGTTATAGTGGAACAAAAAGTATGGGATGATTAGGCCTGGTGGATATGGTATATGAAAGAAAGGCTTCTGTATATCAACCCATTGGGAATGCAAGCATTACAGTACAAGATTTCCATCAGAGTTTGATTGGCACTCGGTAGCAATGATAAGTGACAACACTACTATCATTGCTTATGTCAACAAACAAGGGGGTACGTTTTCACAGACTCTATGTAAGCTGGCAAAGCAGGTGCACACCTGGGCAGTTGACGACATCAAATTCATTTCAGGCAAGAGAAATGTTCTAGTAGATATGCTCAGTCTCCAGGGAAAGGTTGTAGGCTCGGAGTAGTCCCTACATCCTTGCATGGTGGAAAGGCTTCAGTCTTTGGAGATCACCATCAATTGACCTGTTCGCTCACCACTCAGATGAATAAGAAATTTCCAATATTCTGATCCCCAGTTCCACATCTGTCGGCAGCATTCGAGGATGCCTTCCAACACCTCTGTGACAATCTGGGTATGTATGGCTTTCCTCATTGCCAGTTTCAGTTCTGTCAGCAGCATTCGAGGAAACACTTCATTCCGAGGAAACACTTCAATATTATTATTATTATTATTATTACTAGCCAAACTACAACCCTAGTTGGAAAATCAAGATGCTATAAGCCCAAGGGCTCCAATAGTGAAAAATAACCCAGTGAGGAAAGGAAATAAGGAAATAAATAAATGATGAGAACAAGTTAACAATAAATTATTCTAAAACAGAAAAAAACTTCAAAACAGATATGTCCTATATAAACTATTAACAACGTCAAAAACAGATATGTCATATATAAACAATAAAAAGACTCATGTCAGCCTGGTCAACATAAAAACATTTGCTCCAACTTTGAACTTTTGAAGTTCTACTGATTCAACTACCCGATTAGGAAGATCATTCCACAACTTGGTAACAGCTGGAATAAAACTTCTAGAATACTGTGTAGTATTGAGCCTCATGATGGAGAAGGCCTGGCTATTAGAATTAACTGCCTGCCTAGTATTACGAACAGGATAGAATTGTCCAGGGAGATCTGAATGTAAAGGATGGTCAGTTATGAAAAATCTTATGCAACATGCATAATGAATTAATTGAACGACGGTGCCAAAGATTAATATCTAGATCAGGAATAAGAAATTTAATAGACCATAAGTTTCTATCCAACAAATTAAGATGAGAATCAGCAGCTGAACACCAGACAGGAGAACAATACTCAAAATAAGGTAGAATGAAAGAATTGAAACACTTCTTCAGAATAGATTGATCACCAAAAACCTTAAGACTCTCAATAAGCCAATTTTTTGTGCAATTGAAGAAGACAGACCTAATGTGATTCTCAATAGTAAATTTGCTGTCGAGAATCACACCTAAAATTTTGTCATACAAATTTAAAGAGGCAATCTGGATACATACATACACCTTTCAGACCTTCCGCTTGCTTTGGCAATCACTTAACAAATTGTTGACATTAGGTCTCATGGTGATCCTGGGGTCTCCAAGTGGCCACACCGAAAGATATCCCGATCTGATAATGGATCTTATTGAAGTACCAAGAGAACTAACTATTCCTATGGCCCATATTCCTCTGTTATCCCTACCTTCAGAGGTACCATAACTCAGTGGTATCCGTTACACTTCATGATTGGCGACTATCTAGATTCTCCCACAAACAAAAGGCTTCATGCCAGGCATTGCACTGATATCTGTATACCTGTGAAGGTACACTTCAACCATCTACGTGGGGAAGTGTAGGCAAAGCTATTTTCAGTCTCTGCGGTGAAATGCTATCACTCAACCTTGAGGCAAGTTTTCAGATTTAAGAACTTAGACCTTTCCTCTTCCTTAGCAATTGTTTATGCTCATGAGAAGCTTCAAGCAATATTGCTTTTCCCAGGAATTCAAACCCCCGGAATGGGATGTCACTAGACTCCGTGTCTCAAGTGGGCCCCGTAAGAGTGCTTGAGTGGCTGTCAGATAGGGATCTGACCATTAAGACTGTCTTCTTACTAGCCTTAGCCTAAGTGAAGCAAGTAGGCAAAGTGCATGGCATTTCATATGAGTCATTCTGAAGGATGAAAGAAGGTCTCCTTCACATTCGTTCCGGCGTTCATTGCTAGGACCCAGAATTCACCAGTTCCCAGCTCCAGATTTGAGTCGTCCATCATGACTTGTGGAGTCCAGGATGACTTGCTTCCCTGTCCTGTGAGAGCACTACAATACTACCTAAAGAGAACATGAAGTTTCAGGCCAGAGCACCAGAATCTGTCTCAGCACCGGAAGAAATAAAAGATATCTAAGAACACTGTTTCTTTCCAATTTCATGACATCACCAGATGGCAAAGCCAGGGATGTCGGATTCACCCAAGCATTCAAGAAGAACCTGTCGGTAGCCCAGGTCTGAAATGCAGGATTCTGGTAAGGTCAGACAACCTTTACCACCCACAGATCCTCAGATATCTTAACCCTTGGTCTGGTGGTAGCGGCTCAACAGTGTCCAGCACAGAAAAAACCAAGAGCTGGTTGCCTTTACGAGCTATAAGACCCAGTATATAAAACTCCATGAGCTGATGCTTTGTCCAACTTATACATAAAATTCATCATAAACGAAACTCCACTAAGTGTTAGGTAATATATGTAACCTAAAAGATCTGACAGAAAATTCTTTGAAGTGATAGTCTACTATTCAACGGAAAAAAAGAAAAAAAAATAGAGTGAAAAAGTCTCGACAGATTAACCTATGAGATCTGGTTACAAGATTTGATCAGTTAGCCTGGTTATTTAACCCTTGAGATCTAGCACAAAATTTCCATGAGCTGACAGCCTACCTACTTAAGCTGTGAGATCAAGCATTAAAAAACTCCATTACTTGACTGACTATCAATTCAACCTACAAGCTTCGGCATAGAAAAAAGTTATGAGCATATAGCCTATCTATTTAACCTATCAGAGCCAGCAAATAAAATGTTTTGAGCTGATAGTGTGTCTATCTAATTCTGAAGATCAAACATGAAAACAATTGAGCTAATAGCCTACACAGTACTGTATATTTATAAGGTAAGATTTGGCATATAAACACACGATGAACTAAAAACTTATCTATTTAAACCACAAAATCTCAAATTGGAAAAAACTATTAGCTGATAGCTTACCCATTTAACATGTAAGAGCTGGTATGGGGGAAAAAAAAAAAAAGACGAGATTGCTGTATAACCTTTCTAATCTGGTACATGCCAGCTCTGCGAGCTGATAGTTTGAACTGTATGATCCAGTCTGAAAAAACTCATAAGTTGATAGCTTATCTATTTAACAAACACGTATTCGACACTTGAAAACATTTAACCCTTAAGATCAATAATATGAGGGGGTAGCAGCATATTTGTTTAACACGTAAGATTTTGGTATCAAAATCTCTATGAGCTAATAGCCTATATGTTTACAGTACAAGGTCTGGTGAAGTAAAACTATTAGCTGATAGGATATTCAATTAATATGTTCGACAAACTATTAGCTGGTAAGATATCCAATAATGCAAGAACCGGGATTGAAAAATATACGACTATACCTGTATATATACTGGGTAAGATTTAGCATATAAAAACACTACATACTGTATTAGTTGTTAGTCCATCTATTTAAACCGTAAGATCTAGGTAAGGAACACTATTCACGAGCTAATTTTCATCAAATTGATAGTCTGGATCAGGAATTCATACTGGATATTTGTCCACAACATGAGCCATCATTCTTTTTTTTGTTCTGTCTTCTCACCATTTGAGACTTGTTGAGCACTCAAAAAGATAATTGATGGAAGACAGTTCAATGCCAATATGTCCTATATTTGAAGCATACCAATCCAGCAAGATATATTCATTAGTCATCTCAAATTTGGTCATGTGATTCTGTTTAGTTATTAGTAGTTGCTCTTATCAGTATTTGTGTTAGCAAAAAATGACAAAGTAATGTAGACATATCAATACCACTACTGCTCATGCAAAATGCATCAATAATTTGTTATTTAAAATAGTTTTTGACAAAAAGTGATAAATATTTCAAGCTAGTGTTAATTATACATTACATTCAACTCTATTGCCATGCAGTTTCAAATACAAAATCAAATTGACAGAAAAAAAGGCAACAAATCTTCTAAAACTCTTACAGTAGGACCCAGTACATAAATGACAAATTCTCAATTTTTTCTCTCATCTTAGATTTTCATTGTGGGGCTAACATCAATATAAACCAGGCTTTGAAAGAGAAACAATATGAACATCAGGTGAGTAGATTACTATTTTTTTCTTTTTATTAAAATAAATTTTTTTTCTTTTTTTTTTCTTTTTCTCCTATTTATTTCATGTCACATATACTGAGAGTATGTAAATTCAAGTACATTCCTTTGTGGATGCTGAAATCACTGCTGTATATTCACCATTGCTTTATTATTGGATAATATGTTATTGCATTTCTAACTTCTTTCCTTAATTAGCACTGAACACTCGACAGGTCCAGATAAAAATAATGATAATATATCCATTTATAAAAACCAGAAAGTCAATTTTTTCAATATTAATCTTACCCGATGATCATGTAGCTGTCAACTCTGTTGCCCGACAGAAAAAACCTAAGGTCGGGATACGCCAGCGATCGCTATACAGGTGGGGGTGTACAACAACAGCGCCATCTGTCGAGTAGGTACTCAGGTACTTCTTGTCAACAAGAACCAATTTTTCCTCTGTCGTGCCACCGGCAAGACCTACTTGGATACGCTGTTGTTTCTGGAGTTGTTTTCACGCATTTGGTGATGTATTCGATCTAGATTTTAGCTTTCGCTATTCAGGAACTATTATCATTAGCTTATCAAGCTTTTTGATTAGATTTGGATTAATTGTTGATGATCTTTGCTAGATTTTGGATTCCCCCCTTTGGCTAATTCAAGAATTCAAGATGTCTGACCATTCTCAAGTCCCTAAGTACAGGCAGTGTAGCGCTAGGGACTGTTCTAGGCGTCTTCCGAAGGCCTCTGTAGATCCTCACACCGTTTGTTCCAATTGTAGGGGTAAATCCTGTCAATTGGAAGATCGATGTGAGGAATGCGCTGGGCTTTCGGAATTCGATTTTAATGAATTCCTAAAGAATGCACGTAGGCTAGAGAAGGATAGGATCAGGAGGAGTTCTTCTCGCTCGTTTGATTTTTCCTCTCCCCATGCCCCTCAACCTATTCCTTCCCCTGTAGTGGTGACTCCCGACCCTGCTACTAGTGCTCAACCCTCCATGGCGGACATGATGCGTGCCATTCAGGCTCTTGGTGACAGAGTGGAGTCATTAGCTAATGACCGGAATCAACTTTTGGCCGATGTCAAAGAGTTGAAAGCGAAAAGTGCAGTGGGAAGTGTAGTGAGTGCAAGTGCGGTGAGAAGTGTCAGTGTTGCGCATGAGGGTGCATCTGTTCGTGCCAGTCGTCCTCCCAGTCCGGGACCTCTTGCAAGCTCCCAAGCCCAGGGGAGAAGCAATGTCGAAGGACCAAAGGGTTCGACAGGCCTTGATCAGCGTACGGATGTACCCTCAGTGGTTGCGGACGTATCTGTCAGAGATCGTCCCATCCACAAACAGACGAGTGAGCCCATTCATTCCTCGTCTGTGGAAGAAGTTTCTAGGAAGAAACGTTGGACCAAGGTCTCACGACCTCTCAAGCGCAAGGTCCCTTCCGAGCGAGTCCAACGGCCCAGGTGTAGCCACTGGGTCAGTTCGGACTCGCCGCAGTCTTCCGAAGACTGCACACCTCCCAAGAGAGGTAGAGTGGTTCCGCAGCAGGCAATCACTCCGTCTGTTGCCGCACCAACCACGGTAGACCCTAAGTGGTCCATGCTGCAGACTATGCAGTCTCAGCTTGCTTCCTTCATGCAGGAGTATCGTGCTGAGAAGGTTGACACTGCACCTGTTAACCTACAACCTGCCACGGTTGTGCGCTCAGCAGATACTGCGGCTGCCTGCTCCCACACTCCACCTGTGAGAGCTCCACCACCGATGCGCAGTCGACCCTGCCAGACGCATGTTCATGCGGCACCCTCCGTTGACATGCGTGAGCTACCGCATCAGCAGTGGGAAGGTGCTGTCAAGCTGCCGTGTTTTGACGCAATGCGGCAGTCTCCGCAACCCACGGCAGTCCCTCCCACGCACCAGCACTCCGCTTTTGTTGTTGCCAGCTCGCAGACTGACCAGCAGCGGCATGATGTTGGATCCAGTGCAGCTACGCATGCACCCGTGCTGCCGGATTCAGCCGTTCAGCTTTCTGCTCCACCTTTGCCACTTCCTCCTCAGCTTTCGGATGATGGAGTATCTGATGACGACGAAGCTGCGCATTTGGACGATCCGCACTCCGACATAGAAGAACCCAAGTCTACGCCTCCCTCCTTAGACTTTAGGAAAGTCCTTGCCCTGTTTAGGGAATTGTATCCGGAACAGTTTGTGTCTGCAACCCCGCGCTCACCTCCCTCCGAGTTCGCTTTAGGCATGCAGTCAGCAGCTCCTGCCTTTACGAAACTCGTACTCGCGCGCTCATCCAAGAGAGCTTTGAGGGTACTGGGAGAGTGGTTGCAGTCCAAGAAGCAACTGGGGAAGACTGCCTTCATCTTTCCGCCTACCAAGCTTGCTTCCAAATCTAGCGTCTGGTATGCCACGGGAGAGGAACCCGGCTTGGGAGTTCCTGCCTCTGCCCAGGGCGACTTCTCAAGTCTGGTTGACTCTCCCCGCAGGCTGGCTATGAGACGCTCTAAGATTTGCTGGTCCTTTTCTGACATGGACCATCTGTTGAAGGGAGTTTTTCGTGCTTTTGAGATCTTCAACTTCCTCGACTGGTGTTTGGGAGCGTTAAGCAGAAAGACCTCCCCTTCGGATAAGGACTCTGCCATGCTTATCATGTCTAGCATGGACAAAGCCATTCGGGATGGGTCTGGTGAGCTTGCGGCTTCGTACGTGTCTGGAGTGCTTAAGAAGAGAGATCACCTTTGCTCCTTCTTGTCTGCGGGGATCACACCATGCCAGAAGTCGGAGTTGATGTTTGCTCCGCTTTCCAAGTGTCTCTTTCCGGAAGAGCTGATCAAGGGGATTGCTGCCTCGTTGATCCAGAAGGATACCCATGACCTGGTGGCGTCTTCCGCACGTAAAGTCTCAGCTTTACCTTCCGTGCCTAGACCTAGGATGGACACACCAGTGTCTAGGTTCATCCCGACCTTTCGTGGCAGAACCTCCAGCAGAGGAGGTACCCGTGCCGACAGTCATCGTGGCAAAAAGAAGAAGGGTTCCAAGTCCTCAAAAGGCAGAATCTGACTGCCTACCTCTCCAGACAGCAGTGGGAGCCAGGCTCAAGAACTACTGGCAGGCTTGGGAGAGCAGAGGTGCAGACGCTCAGTCTGTGAAGTTGCTAAGAGAGGGGTACAGGATTCCGTTCTGGCGCAATCCCCCTCTAGCAACTACTCCCATCAACCTCTCTCCCAACTACAAGGAGGAGGACAAGAGGCTAGCTTTGCAGCAAGAGGTGTCTCTCTTGCTACAAAAGGGAGCGGTAGTCATAGTCCGGGACCATCAATCCCCGAGCTTCTACAACCGTCTCTTCCTGGTAGCGAAGAAGACAGGAGGCTGGAGGAGACCGGTGCTGGACGTCAGTGCTCTCAATGCTTTTGTCACCAAGCAGACGTTCACCATGGAGACGACGAAGTCGGTGCTAGCATCGGTCAGGAAGGAAGACTGGATGGTCTCGTTGGACCTAAAAGACGCGTACTTTCATGTCCCCGTCCATCCAGACTCCCAACCTTTCCTAAGGTTCGTCTTTGGAAAGGTCGTTTACCAGTTCCAAGCCCTGTGCTTTGGCCTAAGCACGGCACCTCTTGTGTTTACCAAACTGATGAGGAATATTGCCAAATTCCTTCACTTGGCAGACATCAGAGCCTCCCTCTATTTGGACGACTGGCTTTTAAGAGCTCCGTCAAGTCGTCGCTGTCTGGAGAATCTCAGATGGACTATGGATCTGACCAAGGAATTGGGTCTCCTGGTCAATATAGAGAAGTCCCAACTCGTCCCATCCCAAACCATTGTCTATCTAGGTATGGAGATTCAGAGTCGAGCTTTTCGGGCTTTTCCGTCGGCCCCCAGAATCAGTCAAGCCCAAGAATGCATCCAGAGCATGCTGAGAAGGAACCGATGTTCAGTCAGGCAGTGGATGAGTCTAACAGGGACACTTTCATCGCTGGCCCAGTTCATCGCGTTAGGGAGACTCCACCTCCGCCCCCTTCAGTATCATCTAGCTGCTCACTGGAGAAAGGACATGACGCTAGAAGCGGTCTCAGTTCCTATATCCGAAGAGATGAGGTCTGCGCTGACGTGGTGGAAGAACAGCATTCTTCTCAAGGAAGGTCTACCGTTGGCTGTTCAGACCCCCGACCACCTTCTCTTCTCGGACGCATCGGACACGGGCTGGAGTGCGACACTGGACGGACGGGAATGCTCGGGCACGTGGAATCCGGAGCAAAGAACACTTCACATCAACTGCAAGGAGCTATTGGCAGTTCATCTGGCCTTGAGAAACTTCAAGTCCCTCCTTCTAGGCAAGGTGGTGGAGGTGAACTCCGACAACACTACAGCCTTGGCGTACATCTCCAAGCAAGGAGGGACTCATTCGAGGAAGTTGTTCGAGATCGCAAGGGACCTCCTCACCTGGTCAAGAGATCGAAAGATTTCGCTGGTAACGAGGTTCATTCAAGGCGACATGAATGTCATGGCAGATCGCCTCAGCCGGAAGGGTCAGGTCATCCCCACAGAGTGGACCCTTCACAAGAATGTTTGCAGCAGACTATGGGCCCTGTGGGGTCAGCCCACCATAGATCTGTTCGCTACCTCGATGACCAAGAGGCTCCCGAATTATTGCTCACCGATTCCGGACCCAGCAGCAGTTCACGTAGATGCCTTTCTTCTGGATTGGTCCCATCTAGACCTGTATGCGTTCCCTCCGTTCAAGATTGTCAACAAGGTACTGCAGAAGTTCGCCTCTCACGAAGGGACACGGTTGACGTTGGTTGCTCCCCTCTGGCCCGCGAGAGAATGGTTCACCGAGGTACTGCAATGGCTAGTGGACGTTCCCAGGACTCTTCCTCTAAGAGTGGACCTTCTGCGTCAGCCGCACGTAAAGAAGGTACACCCAAGCCTCCACGCTCTTCGTCTGACTGCCTTCAGACTATCGAAAGACTCTCAAGAGCTAGAGGCTTTTCGAAGGAGGCAGCCAGAGCGATTGCCAGAGCAAGGAGGACATCCACTCTCAAGGTCTACCAGTCAAAATGGGAAGTCTTCCGAAGCTGGTGCAAGGCGAATTCAGTTTCCTCAACCAGTACCTCTGTAACGCAGATAGCTGACTTCCTTTTACATCTAAGGAATGTAAGATCCCTATCAGCTCCTACGATCAAAGGTTACAGAAGCATGTTGGCAGCAGTCTTCCGCCACAGAGGCTTAGATCTTTCCACCAACAAAGATCTACAGGACCTCCTTAAGTCTTTTGAGACCTCAAAGGAGCGTCGGTTAGCCACACCAGGCTGGAACCTAGACGTGGTTTTAAGGTTCCTGATGTCAGTAAGGTTCGAACCGCTTCAATCAGCCTCTTTTAAGGATCTCACATTAAAGACTCTTTTCCTCGTTTGCTTAGCAACAGCTAAAAGAGTCAGTGAGATTCACGCCTTCAGCAGGAACATAGGTTTTACATCTGAAACGGCTACATGTTCCTTACAGCTTGGTTTTTTAGCTAAAAACGAGCTTCCTTCTCGTCCTTGGCCCAAGTCGTTCGAGATCCCAAGCCTGTCCAACTTGGTTGGTAACGAACAAGAGAGAGTACTATGCCCAGTAAGAGCTCTTAAGTACTATTTAAGACGTACAAAGCCATTACGAGGACAATCAGAAGCTTTATGGTGTTCTATTAAGAAACCTGCTTTACCGATGTCTAAGAACGCAGTTTCTTATTACATCAGGCTTTTGATTAGAGAGGCCCATTCTCATCTGAGGGAAGAAGACCATGCTTTGCTGAAGGTAAGGACACATGAAGTTAGAGCTGTCGCTACTTCAGTGGCCTTCAAACAGAACCGTTCTCTGCAGAGTGTAATGGATGCAACCTATTGGAGAAGCAAGTCAGTGTTCGCATCATTTTACCTTAAAGATGTCCAGTCTCTTTACGAGAACTGCTACACCCTGGGACCATTCGTAGCAGCGAGTGCAGTAGTAGATGAGGGCTCAACCACTACATTCCCATAATCCCATAACCTTTTTTAATCTTTCTCTTGAAATGCTTTTTATTGTTGTTTTTGGGTTGTACGGAAGGCTAAGAAGCCTTCCGCATCCTGGTTGATTTGGCGGGTGGTCAAATTCTTTCTTGAGAAGCGCCTAGATTAGAGGTTGTGATGAGGTCCTTTAGTATGGGTTGCAGCCCTTCATACTTCAGCACCTAGGAGTCGCTCAGCATCCTAAGAGGATCGCTAGGCTCAGTAAGGAAGACGTACTTAAAAAGGCAGAGTAATGGTTCAAGTCGACTTCCTTACCAGGTACTTATTTATTTTATGTTTGTTATTTTGAATAACTGCTAAAATGGAATACGGGATACTTAGCTTCTAATGTTAACATGTATGCTGGTCTCCACCCACCCCCCTGGGTGTGAATCAGCTACATGATCATCGGGTAAGATTAATATTGAAAAATGTTATTTTCCTTAGTAAAATAAATTTTTGAATATACTTACCCGATGATCATGAATTTAAGGACCCTCCCTTCCTCCCCATAGAGACCCAGTGGACCGAGGAGAAAATTGGTTCTTGTTGACAAGAAGTACCTGAGTACCTACTCGACAGATGGCGCTGTTGTTGTACACCCCCACCTGTATAGCGATCGCTGGCGTATCCCGACCTTAGGTTTTTTCTGTCGGGCAACAGAGTTGACAGCTACATGATCATCGGGTAAGTATATTCAAAAATTTATTTTACTAAGGAAAATAACATATTTATTGAAAGACATTAACCTTCTAATCAGTAATTTTGGAAATAATGTTCTTAAAAGAAGGAAATGTATTCGAATACAAAAAATGCGTGGCGATTTTGAATTTCATATTGTCTTTGACAATCACTTACCTGGTGTCGTTAAGCACAGCGGTTATAGCTTCATATGCCGAGTCTGCTGTAATAGTAGTCTTATCCAAGACAACACCAAGACCACGGTCTTTAACTCTACGAGCATTGTCCCCCTGATCGGCAAAGACTGGCATGGCAACCAAAGGAACACCATGATATACAGCCTCATTTACTCCATTTTGTCCACAATGTGTAACGAAGAGTCGCGTTTTATAGTGCCCTGTAATGTATTTTCAGTTTCTATGAATATCGTACTTACAGAATTAACTAAGTTAATATATTAAATAGATAAAAACCAAAAAAGTAAATGACCTTTTTAACTCGTAAACAGTATTTGGAATAGGGTTTTTGGAAAATATGAAAATTTTACTACCTGTACAGAATTAGCAAAATTGGAAGGTAGAGATACTACAATGACTATTAGTCTGGGAGTCTCCTCTCATCATCTTAATTTCAATAACCAATTAAAATAAACAGGCAAGTTGAAATTATATAAGACAACATTTTTGACAACTCAAAATTGGTGCATACACAATATTTTTCCAAAGGATCAGGCCGACCAAAGATTTAAAAAACATTAAAAACAACTGATGAATAAGGGAACAAAACGATTTGAGATGCCGTGAATTTAAGGACAAGTAAACAAATGGAATTGTTCAGCTGGAATGCTGTCTTGCATCAGTTATATATAAAAAAAGAATCAAACCACGCAAGTTATGACTTGTTAAGGATGATTTATTTCTGTGCTTCAAAATACATAATTATTGACGTTAACTTCCATTATTGCCATATTTTTAATCATCAGCAATACTAAGGTAACCATACCATCTAAAATGACACTAGTATTAGAGAGGAGAAAGTTAATAAGTCTGATTCTTGGGATATTATGTTCCACCTCAGAGATGGGATCAAGCTACCCGATATTTAATTTTGGCCCCAAGCTGAATGATAACATGTCTACAAGTAGAGTAGTTTTACCAGTATCCATAGACTATTGCTAGCATACAAAGAACCTCTAACTATATACAGTATATTTATATATATAAAGGAGAAAGAATCCTCACACAAAAAAAAAATCAAAGACCATATGTAGGGAAAAGGCTAAACAAGTGACTCTAGAGACTTCCTCCATTTGTTTTCCCCTTGACGATGTATTTAGCTATTTACACCTTTACTTTAAAATATATAAAAAAGGAAAATTTTCAAAATACTGTACTGTTCTTAGGCTACATAAAAACCAGAAGTTTTATCAGTGAAAATTTTGTGCATTCACTGAATTCCTCAACAATAGGCTGTCAGTTTTACCCTCATGGATTAGAATAGGCCAATTACTGGTGTATGAGGGGTAAGTAATTGTGAATGTTTTTATAAAAAACTTTAGAGCAAAGAAATTTGTACTGTAAGGATTGAAGAAAAAAGATTTAAGTATATTAATATACATGTATCGTCCAAAAACAATGCTAATTCAATATGAATTGGAGAATTTTTGCACAAGTGACTAGGACATGAGTAGATTAGGCAAAAAGATGAAGAATGAATGTTGGACACTTACAGTACAATAAAAACTAAGGAAACACTAACCTAAAAGGTCATGCTGTGGAAACCAGTCAAGGACCATAACATTCTTTGGAATATGTGAGAGACGAGCTGGGTTGAATCTCATGACAACCCTGTGCGGCAGTCGTTCAAAGGCCTGTATGAAAGCATCCATGATATGCTTGGGAACAGTACTGGATTCATATCCACTATAGCCCAGAGAGAATATAACTACACCTGCACTGCCAGAATTGCTTACCTAAAAGGGAAAAAATAAGATGCAAAGCTCTCACTTTATAAGGTAGTCCTGAAGAAAATAAATTATATCTAATATATTGACACTGTTCTTATTAAAAAAATAAACATATTAAAGGAATTCAACTAAAGAATGCAGTTTACAGAAAATTGTATATGGTAAAACCAGCAACAAAAATCCATGATGAAGCTTAGCCAATGACTTATTCTAATTGATTATGAAATTTGGCCAAAATCTAATAAAACTGATTTTGAATGCTAATATGTATTTTCTTACCCATTCTTCAAGATGGCTTGGTAAGGGAGATGGAGGACCACATTGGATGCATCCGATGTACTGAACATGTGGAGGCATGAGCTTTGGGTAATCAATTAACCAGTGAGAGTGCACCAATATAACTTCTACTTCCCCAAGAAGGTCATAACTCTTAGGACAAGTGGGAAGGAATTTCTGTAATGGAAATTTCATCTGTAGTTAATCATAGTCTAATATGGTATTAGATTTTGTCACTCAAATACAATGCTCTAATACTCCCCCCCCCCAAAAAAAAAAAAGTGGTGTCGAGTCATAAATCCGTAAGTCTCTTATTTCCAAGAAAAAGGGAAAATCCAAGAACACTAACTGGATAAAATTGCTAACTCAAAACCAACCATGGGTCTTATTATAATGGCAAAATCTGTCAGGTCTACCTTGCTGGACCCACCAAGGGGGTTGTATGAGATTTTGATAATATGGCCCAGTGCCGAGACAAAAGGTCCATTTATCACCAAGTGAAAACCTTGGAGGTGTACTCTGAAGCTGAAATTAACAGAATTTGGCTGGGAACATTGGTAGGGGAGGAGACTAAACTGTGAGTCCAGCTAGGGATCAAAGAGTTGCTGTAAACCCCTTTAGCAATGCCTACATAGTACAAAAGAAGGTGCACTGATGGTACTACCTGCCTTCAGGATCTCAAAGCCTATCAGATCAAGTAGCTGGTATTTGGCACCAGAGTTCATTTTATCAGTTAGAAGACAAAGAAGTTTCCTATGGACTCACTAGTTACATACCCTTGATATTTAGTGATTACCAAATGTGCAACTCTTAAGCTCACTTCACATGAGCGAATTGATGCTATGCGGATTAGAAATCAATGAAGAACAACGAGGCCCTTCACACAATGTCCTCTTGGTGGTGATTTACTAGCTGCGTGCACTGCTAACCCAGGGAAAATCTTCATGTGTGAAGACATGCTTCCTAACAAGCAGAAAGATTTCCATACAGAAGAAATCCGCTCGTATGAAGCGAGCTTAATTTGAAGATACGTCAGGAGATATAGCATGTGAAATTAAGGTTAACTCTTGGATAATATGTAGTTTGCAGGGTTACAAACAGTCATTCATGAGTGTCATTATTCTCTTGGTAATATCTGTAATACAGAATGATAAATAAACTGTACAGCAGAATAATAGTCACCATACCTCAGAATAATGAGTAAATGTTAGATGGGTAAAATTACCTATAAGCCTAACCATGCATTACTGTTAAATAATTATTAAAGGTATTGCCAAATGAAACTAAATTAAGAGCATAGGGAAGAATTGCCTCAAATTTCTTTGCTTGAGATAAATTTCCATTGAATGGGGAGTTGTGTCATAATGATGATAAATTGTATAACAGACTACGTAAGCACATATAAATAGGGAGGCAAATGACAAGGCATAGATTCTAACAGTCTAATTCACTTCTAGATTTTATATGACAGTGCACAAAACAATTAGGTGAAACTTGGTTGAGTTTATTTCTAGTTCATTATTTCGTTTGTTTTAGATTGTCTTGCCTTATGCAAGACATAGCTGCATCAAGAGTCTCTGTGACAGGATTTTACTGCATGAGGAAAATATGAGGCTCTCATACAATGAAAATAGGGTACCAAAAATCTTATTAACCTAAAATGTTTGGTAAACATGGACAGAACTTATCATTTCTCTTAGTTTTAGAAACATTAAGTGCATATGATGAAAGGTCTGAGGCAAGACCTATAGAAGACTAATTTAGTAAAGGTTTAATTTCTGCTCATAAATGGCAGATGCAGGGGAGAGGACAATTTCCTGGAGACTGATATACACACATAGGATGAGAGGCCCAAAACCAATCTCCACCAAGTTATAGCCAGACCAGGCAATGGTATACCTAAAGGCTTTCCTAAGCCCATCATCCCTTGCTCACAAGGATGGTGAGGTTGCAGACACTACTAGAAACTACTGAGCTTCAGAGGGTCTCAAACTCCCATCATAATGCCAGGCAGAGGCATTTCCAATAGGTCCGAGGCAAGCCCTTCAGAAGATTTTTGTAGGTTCAGGGATTTATTGACCTAGGGCCACATGGGCCTCTGACTCTGACGCAGCCAGGGAGGACAATCAGTGTAAAGGTGCAACTGAGGTAAACCCCATAATTACATCACAAAGTAATGGTTAAGAGGGTAAACAGCAAGATGGAAGACAAGAAGACAGGACAGAGTTAGTGCAAGTTTTGGTATAAGTTTCCCATCGGATCAGGGGATCACCACACAACCCCAGTTTGTCGTCATTTTGAGATATATGTAGGATTTCATTGTTGGTTTAGCCTTTAGAAAGACATTTATAAATCCCAGTTTCCTTATTGAGCTGGCAGACAGACAGCGTTCTAAAAATTATTTTCTTGGTGGAAGATGTTTTTAGAAATCAAATAGTCAGTTACCTAAATTCTCTTCCAAAAGTCCTGACAAGATGTTATTTCAAATATCTTTTTTATAATGTATATAACCTAGTCTAATGAAAAAAAAATCTTACTTTGATGTGAGAATCAATGACATTAAAATGGTAAACCATCATGGCCGACTCTGCTAACATAACTAAGGTGTTCCATACACGTTCAGAAAATGTCATCGTTGCTCCAACTTCGCTCAAAAAGTTAGGCACCAGAGCAGGGGACTGGAATACACCTGCAGCACGAGACTGAAATGAGAATTTTTAAAATTATTATTGTGCCAACATTAAATGTCTCAAACTTATATTGAAAAATATAGCAGCCTTTAAATTTTACAGAGAATTACACAAATTAGTTTATATATTCTTTAAAGCTAATGCCAAAGCTGGTTATAAGGAGTGATTTAAAAAAAAGTGTTACTTTCACAGATACTGTATGCTGATGTGGATGGTGGTAGCTACTAATACCAGATTAGAAACGATGTCGGTAAATAAAAAATTAACAACAATGGGGAAGTCGACTCACTTCCATGTGAGCAAATGAAATCAAGACATTTTTGGCGAATAGTAAATGTTTCTAAAATGTGTAATTTTGCAATAAAACCCTAAATGAAACTTTCAACAGATGAAAATTCACACATACACAATATATATATATATATATATGTATATATATATATATACACACACACACACACATATATATATATATATACACACACATATTATATATATATACACACATATATATATATACACACACACACACATATATATATATATATATAATTTCTTTCCTGACACGCTGAGCAGCATTACCATATGTACGCCTACTCGGTCTCTCCCCATCCCTCGTGTTGGGAGTGAGGGAGCAGTTAATACATTGTGAGACGGGGTACCCCCGACAGGTACACTTGGAAACCACAATCTCCCACATATTGCAGAAACTGCTGTGTTATATATTCCAATGCAAGGAGCAAATGACATCGTACAAATTCAAGAACTTACTTCTCCTCCTTGGAAAGAAAATCCCCAGAAACCAACAACGGGAAGTTGCAAGTGGTAAGCCAGTGCCAAAGAGCATTCGTTAGCAATGATGTCCACAAGAGCGAGGGTGAAATTGGATGACCGGAGAACTCGAGCAAGTTCGACATCACCGAGGAGTGTCTCGCAGTGGGCGTCCATCAGTCCAAAAACATCCATTGGGACCTGGAATTTAAAAAATAATATTATATTCTGGAATATCATAAGGAAAAATAACATTGCATTCTCAAATACATTTTATTTTTATCTCAAATATTCCGCAATTTGTTGCTGGATGATTTCAAATTACAGGTGGATTAGTGTGGGAAGTTTAAGATCAAAGCCATCAGCTTAAATGGTCTTCCCTATCGCTTCGTATTTGATGTTCACGCAGCAACATTGTTGTATCTTTAAAAGCTATCAATAATGTTATTTTCATTTTATTGTTCTTCAAAAATACTTAAGACGATTAAAAAAGGGGGAAGATTGACTATTTACGACAAATGGACATAAATATTTTCACAAGGGAATGGCAGCTATATGAATATTAAATCCTTCACTTAATTCATCCTTTCACGTGATGCAGATTTAAATTGTTAATTCACTCCATGATAATTAAAGGAAAAAAATCCCAACTTTCTAAAGGTCAGTTTCGTGAGGATTAATTAACAGAAATTCTTTAAAAATCCTCACATATTGTAAATATTTGCTTTCGTTTAATTTTGATCACATGAATAAGCCCAGATACACATAGGATACACGAGAACA
>NC_090728.1:180167218-180199718 GCF_036898095.1 Palaemon carinicauda
GAGAGAGAGAGAGAGAGAGAGAGAGAGAGAGAGAGAGATTACAGACTGCACGGGTCCAATCACACAGCGATGAGCGAACGGCTCTTTCGATAACGTGACAATTTCTTTTGGGTGGGTGAGTTCTCTCGTTTTCGTCCCCCACCACATATTTCTCTCTCTCTCTCTCTCTCTCTCTCTCTCTCTCTCTCTCTATACAAGTAGCGGATTTAAGATTACTATCGTACACAATAAGTTATCGAACAAATATGCTTGTCATCATTTCTAGCTATTGTAACCAGCACCTTATAATTAACTTCACAGAAAACGGCTTTCTCTGGATGCTTACATCCGGAGTATGTTGCAAACTTAGTAATTTTCTATCATTAATACATTAATTGTTCATGATGCATTTGAGCGTTGAACTTATTAAATATATTTCACTAGCTTAATGTACAATTAGCCATTACATTTCCATAAAAATCTAGTATATACATAAAAATACGATAACTAAGATATTCATATCACTAATGACAGCCACATCATGGATTTAGAAATCTCCCGATAGCATGACGTAGGTTTGGCTGAATCACTGATGAAGACACGAATGGCTAATAATTTTGTGAGTGAATGATCGCAAGTACTATATTATGACGAAAATCACGATGTTGTGTGATACTCAGCCCGTATGTTTTATGTGGTGTTCATGACTTCGTACTTTTTTGATTGGTTCTGTGGAGAAGAGTTAGTTCGAACCAAATGTCAACATACCTGGACCGTTATTGTAAGGATTAAAGATCTGTGTATATATATATATATATATATACACACACACACACACACATATATATATATATACACACACATATATATATAAATATATATATATATATATATATGTATATATATATATATATATATACATACATATATATATATATATACATAATATATATAAATTATATATATATATATATATACATACTACATACATACATACATACACACATATATACACACACACACACACATATATATATATATATATAATATAAAAATACAATGAATACCTTCTTAGTATATTAGACGAAAGTGGTAAATCAAGAGGGTCTTTGAGTGTCAAAACTCTTGGTAAAGACCTTACTCCAGGAGAATATTATTGTCAAACAGATTGAAAAAGAAAATTGTTGTGTACTATTGTAAGTTCAAAGCAACGCCCCAAAAAAGCGCAAATGCTTCAACAAATACAAAAGGGAATAGAATTACATAAACCATATATATTGAAGATAGATCCCTTTTCAACGTAGCGGTAATCAGAAGCCAGTTTATGCATATGGAAGACGCAACAACACGAAATATGTCAGATCCTAAGAGTATTGCAACCATCTGCTCCAGTGCCACACGGTTATTGTAGAATAAAGTTTTCCGACGAATTCACTAATATTCTAAAGCGCAAATCCACCTTCTAGGGGATTACTGCTAGTTAGAAATAAGTTATTATCTGCGTAATTTGCTATGTGACGATATACCGTAGTGAAAAACATTCTACTGACATTCTCAAAGACGGTCAATTATTCCCGACAAATGTTTGTGTAATTATGGGATTACTAAGTGTCCTCTCAACAAATTTCTAAGTACAGATTTGAAGAAGAAGAATTATAGAAATATAAAACATAAAATGGAATTATATACTGCAGAGATATTGATGATATTTTGTTATGTTATGAAATATACAACAATTGGAGGAAGTGGAAAACAATTTTAAGAATAGTGTGTAGGACGTCCTTGAGAAAAGAAGTAAATATAGAATTAACAATAACGAACAAAAGAACAAGTCAAGTAAATAAACTAATAAAGTATTAACAATGATGAACAAAAGAACAAGTCTAGTAAATAAACTAATAAAGTATTAACAATGAACAATCTTGGCTTATTTATGTATGAATGGTAATTGTCAAAGTTCAGACGAAAAAAGTGATAACTGCATGTGTATAGAGAGCTGCTCATTTTTCATCAAGGGGATACTTTCTCTAGGAACTTTTACTAGACAAATTCTCATTTTGTGACGTAAATACACGTATTACTCGACATGGTGTGAGTAGATTTATCGAGCCTATGTCCGCCGGGCATCATATAACCGCCTGCAAGATTGCACAATTATAATTATGTCTTTAGAAAATAAAACTCCAGGACGTTTAACACACACACACACACACAAAAAAAAAAAAAAAAAAAAAAAGATTGATGATTTTACAAGAAGACAATTCACTAAATTATGAGGAAGAATCTTACAATTGTAAAAATGGTATAAATCTAACTAGAGCAGTTTGTCAATGTACAGTTGGACACAAAAGTCACTGACATACCCAGCTCCGAAGCCGTGTACCCTTTCACTCCCTTACTTCATGACAAGAAACCAAACAGTGTAGGGAGAGATGGCAGAGGTGTGGGGGGGGGGAGGGCTGAACACTGGAACTCGCCTCGAAGTAAGGGTGTGGCTGGGTGCATTTCCTCAGAGTGGGGTGTACCATGAATTATTGTGTCCAATTGTACATATCTTATCGGCTAGAAGCTCGACAACAATACATACACTGGAATTACCTTAAATGGACATAACTTTCTTGTCGCTTACATCAGACCTTCAAACGGGAATAACAAAATTATCTCTTTCCTCCAAAAAACTAACTTCGTCATATTATGAGAGCTATTCATAAAAGACAATTCTAATCATAAGACTTGCATATATATATATATATATATGTATGTATGTATATATATATATATATATAAATATATATATATACATATATATATATATATATATATTACTGCAGTCGTATCATTTATCACTTTTAGATAGCTTATAACTACTTTCAAGGAACTTCAACTTCATAGTTGGAGATTTTATAAACTATCTGTTCTTTATCATAAATAATCTTAATGATAATGATGATAATGTCATTTGCATTTAATAAAATACTTGTTTTAACATATGTTAATCTTAAGAAGTTACTGCAATCATTTCTAGTAGATTTCAATAGCCAATAAAGTACTTATATCTCAAGAAAGATTTTCAGTGAAAGAAATAAGTTTATAGCAGCACATTCTGCGAATCTCAACAGTTAAGCAACGTTGGCAGTGGTTAGTACTTAGAATGGTGATAAGAAAAAACATAAACACAAAACAGCTGTCACCATACGCATTATATATATATATATATATATATATATATGAATAATAATACCAGAGTTGTGGTAAGCTAACTCATATATTTTAGACTCTGGTAATAGAAATAGATTTTCCGAAAGCTTAGCAAGCAATTGAAATGTATATCATAACTATGCTACTATTATTCGGATTGAAACACATCAGCATCAAATGCAGCCGTATCTAGTCCACTGCAGGACAAAGGGCTTGATCGCTCAAAGCAAACAAAACCTAGTATGGGCTGGTTGGTTGGTTGAAGATTCCCTGACTGCTACAGCTTTGCTGGTCATGGCGTTACACAATTCCTTTCATCACATTATGGTATCCCCACTCAGTAAGGGATATATATATATATATGTATATATATATATATATATATGTATATATATATATATATATATATATATTATATATATATATATATTTATATATATATTATATATATATATTTATATATATATATTATATATATATTTTATATATATATATATATATATATACATATATATATATATATATATATAAAATATATATATAAATATATATATAATATATATATATATATATATATAAAAATATATATATATATATATATATAATATATATATATAAATATATATATATTATTTATATATATATATAATATATAAAATATATATATATATATATATATAATATATATTATATATATGATATATAATATAATATATATATATATATATATGTATACATATATATATATATATATATATATGTATATATATATACATATATATATATATATATATATAGTGTATCAGTGATATTTAAAAATTGAAGACATCTTTCTGGACAAAAAAAAAAAACTCCATTTAAGTTTCAGGAAAATATCAAAACTGCAATTATGCTATTCCATTTAATATCTGTCGCCAGACTATTTTGAACTATTTTTAAGGCGATTCTTCGTCACGGCTACAGTGGTTAAACGATGGAATTACACATTACAAACTGAACAATACAAAAAAGTCTTTGGGAACTAAGGAATTAATTAAAAAGTTTCGGTAATGGAAAATGTTATATTGGAGTTTAATTTCTTAGCCCTGACGAAGAACCACGTAAGAAATTGGTTCGAAACGTGTCGACACCAGACATCACATGGAAGACATAAATGCAGTTTACGTCTTTTCCTGAAACCTAACGGAAGTATTGTTTGCCCGGGAGATCTGTTCGATTACTAGAAGTCGCTAATGGGCGGAATTTCTAAAGTTAAAACTTGCAGCGAATGTTTTTATGTTCAGCAGGCTGGCATGTCTTTTTTTTATGGCTTATATATGAAATATCTATTTTAAATGTTGTTATTAGTCTTAAAATACGTTGTTTTTAATTGTTCATTACTTCTCTTGTAGTTTATTTATTGCCTTATTTCCTTTCCTCACTGGGCTATTTTTCCCTTGTTGGAGCCCTTGGGCTTATAGCGTCCTGCTTTCCCAATTAGGGTTGTAGCTTAACTAATAATAATAATAATAATAATAATAATAATAATAATAATTGCGAACTTAATGTACGCCTAACATCCTTCAAAAGCAAATACAAACGTATATACATACATACATATACGAGCATACTGTATATTATATATATATATATATATATACATATATATACATATATATACATATACATGTATATATATATATATATATCATATATTTATATATACATACATATAATATATAATATACATACATATATATATACATATATATTATATACTATATATATATGTATATATATATTTATATATACATACATATATATATATACACATATATATATATATATATATATATATCCAATACGTGTATACGTGTGCATCGGTATGATCATGAGATTCCTCGCACTCTTCCATGTAAATCCAGCAGTGTTTGACAGAACAAGGCTACCCTTAAGGCAAGCTTGTATCCCCTTGAGTTTCCAGTCATCCACAGATGACAGTCTTGAGGAGTTTCGTACCATGAGTAGGAGCAGACTGTGGTTTACACAGCAATGCAAGTTATTTTGTCAATGGGGGCAAGTCTTCAAATAAGTAATTTCTATTGTCGATTAATAGTATTTAAAGGAATCAAGTACTGTATAGTTAAAATAAGCCTGTCTGAGAGAGAGAGAGGAGAGAGAGAGAGAGAGAGGAGAGAGAGAGAGAGAGAGAGGCTGAAAGGGCCACTTTAATGTCATTATCTACGAGCATTCGTGTGGTCCCTTGTGTATAGTAGTTTTCTCTCTCTCTCTCTCTCTCTCTCTCTCTCTCTCTCTCTCTCTCTTTTAATAGTGGACATATAAACATTCATGTAAATAAGGCATAATTTACATGGACCATACACAAGGTTTAATTAATCTTAAGACAAAGCAGTAATGAATTATACAAATAAAAGGTATTCTCTGAATTGAACAGAAGGGTGAAAGCACACAAGCTCACACAAGCATATGCACGTGTGTGTGTGTATGTGTGTGTGTGTTTGTGTTAAGTCCTTTAGTTCCCATCAAGTGTTTTGAGAAGAGATTACTATAACAATGACATGCTCTTCACTCAATTGCAGCTGAGTAATACTTTACTGTCGACTAATTACAAGTACGACGCTCAAAGAAAAGGTTAATATGGTCATAAGCATTCTGATTGTTCCGCCTCTCTCAGAGATTGAACGAGGGCTCTTCAACGTCCTAGCTAATTAACTAACTATACCTACCTATATATATACATACATAAACACACACACATACTGTATGTATATATATATATGTATATATATACATATATATATATATATATATATATACATACAGATTATTATTATTATTATTATTATTATTATTATTATCATTACTAGCCAAGCTACAACCCTAGTTGGAAAAGCAAGATGCTATAAGCCCAAGGGCTCCAATAGGGAAATATAGCCATGCCAACTTTAAAAAAAAAAAATTCTACCTGCTTACTTAGAAACCCTTGCTATAATACCCTTAAACGTCTGGAGACTTATATATATATATATATATATATATGGCATGATACTAACACAGAGCGTCAACATATGTTATAGATACTTTGAATTTTGACACGATCCAGCATCTGTCGAAATATGGCGAATAACGGAATAGAAAGCATATTACCCTGCTGCATCATCTTATACGCAAAGAATATGACTTTTTTTTTCTATTCAGCCAATCGTAGCCGTAAAACTCATATTTACAGGAAGCCAAAGACGGAAAAATGGTACGAGGTTGCAAGACCCCAACTGTTCCATTGGATCTTCTTATTTCGTAAGCAATCTCTCTCTCTCTCTCTCCCCCTCTCTCTCTCTCTCTCTCTCTCTCTCTGAATAAACTGTAGGAGAGAGAGAGAGAGAGAGAGAGAGAGGAGAGAGAGAGAGAGAGACTCTCTCTTCTGAATAAACTGTAGTACAGAGAGAGAGAGAGAGAGAGAGAGAGAGAGAGAGACTCTCTTTTGAATAAACTGTAGTACAGAGAGAGAGAGAGAGAGAGAGAGAGAGAGAGACTCTCTCTCTCTCTTTTGAATAGACTGTAGTAGAGAGAGAGAGAGAGAGAGAGAGAGAGAGGACTCTCTCTCTCTTTTGAATAGACTGTAGTAGAGAGAGAGAGAGAGAGAGAGAGAGAGAGAGAGAGATTTTTTCATTAAGCAGTAGGATTGGGATTTAAGTACAGAAGTGGATTCAATTTACGGTCATTATACGGAACACAAAAAGGCCTTAAAACCGGGTGATTAAAATTCATCATGTCCCTCAGCATATTAGAGTAAAGGAAGGTTAATTCTATTTATTTAGTCATATTATTAGTGGTTTTATTTTATTTGGTCCCATTATTAGTAGTTTTATGAGTCGTTTTAGCTAGGGTATACGTAGGATTATCAGAAAAGGGTAATCGAGTTCTTGATATTGTTAAAATATGCATCCATAATTTATGATTTATTGATTTATAAATATATACACACATGCATGTAATGTATGTGTGTATATATATGTATGTATAAATATATATATATATATATATTATATAGTATATATATATATATATATATATATACATACATGTATGTCTGTGTGTGTGTGTGTTTGTGGAGCTCTAGCCCAGCTGATTACCGTCCGATTTCCATAACTCCCACATTATCTAAAATATTTAAACGTCTAATTAGGTATGTAGAAAGTAAACATCTCATCCCTAATTTGCAATTTGGCTTCCGCAAAGGCTTTGGAACATGTGATGCCCTTCTTACAATCTGCAATGCTGTACAGAAATCCCTTGATTGTGGTCAGGAAGTTCGTATGATGCTGCCTTTGACCGTGTTAATCATAAGGCCTTTAGTTTGAAACTCAAATAGGTGGGAGGTGGGTCATTTATTAGCACCATTGTCGAGTTTTTCATCAATAGATTGCAAAGAGTTGTTGATGGACATCATAATGAGCATAGGAATGTGATATCTGGTGTTCCTGTGGTTAGTGTTCTTGCTCCATTACTTTGCATACTATATACACACGATATGTGGTTTGGCCTAGTAAACAAGCTCGTTGCATATGCAGATGATGCTACTTTCTTTGCCTCAATTTCACCTCATGAATGTAGATTCAATTTCATCTCCAGAATGTAGATATGGGGTTGCTGAATCCCTTAATAGAGATTTAGCTAAAATTAGTGCACGGTGCAAATTATGGGGCATGAAGTTGAACCCAAACAAAACTAAAAGTATGATTGTAAATAGGTCGAGGATAGTGGATCCTCACCATCAAGATCTTTGCATTGACAATGTTTCTTCAACTCTATAGAACTCCTTTATAATCTTAGGTGTTATTATTTATAGCACATTTACTTCTGAGAAACACATTCCGTCTGCTCCCTCTTCAGTTTCACAAAAAAAAAAAAAAAAAAAAAATAAATAAATAAAGGCTCATTGCGAAAGTCTTTCAAGAGTTTCGGTGATCAATCTATTCTGAAGTGTTTTAATCCTTTCATTCCACATTGTTTCGAGTATTATTCTCCTGATTGTCTTTAACTGCTGATTCTCATCATAATTTATTGGACAAGAACTTGCAGGATATCAAATTTCCTATTCCCAATCTAGATAGTAATTTCTGCCACCGTCGTTCAGTTAGTTTCTTTATGCATGTTGCATAAAATTTTTGCTAATTCTGACACTCCTTTGCATTCAGATCTTCCTGGACAGTACCACCCTTATCTTAATACTAGGTATGCAGTTAATTCTAACAGTCATGCCTTCTCCATCATAAGGCTCTATACTACAGAGTATTCTGGAAGTTATATTCCAGCCGTGACCAATTTGTGTAATGATCTTTCTAATCGGGCAGGTGGATCGGTGGAACTCCAAATGTTCTAACTTGCAGCGAATGTTTTTATGTTGAACAGGCTGACTGAAATTTCTCTTCATATTTTATACATGACAGATCTATTTTAACGTTGTTACTGATCTTAAAATATTTTAGATTAATTATTTATTACTACTCAGGTAGTTTATTAATTTCCTTTCCTCACTGGGCTCTTTTTCTCTGTTGGAGCCCTTGGGCTTATAACATTCTACTTTTCCAACTAGGGTTGCAGCTCCACTAGTAATAATAATAAAGAGAAGGAGAATATTATATATATTTATATCTATATATATATATATATATATATAATTTACATACATACACACACACACACACACACACACATATATATATATATATATATTTATACACATATATATTATATATGTGTGAATATATAATATATATATATATATTACATATATATATTAATATTGTGTGTATATATATATATATATATATATGCACACACACAAAAGAACCATGCGGATTCTTGACTAGTTTTGTCTTACTTCTTCAAAACGAAACATGTCAGGATTCACTAAATATTTTAAATTTACTTGTGGTTCTTTTGTATCTAAGCAACAAGCTTACGTGTATGTATATATATATATATATATAATAGAAAATTGAGACAGAGAGAAAGCAGAACTTCCAGACAAGTGACGTATGCAATAACAGTTACAGTTGTTCTTCGTAATTTTTTTTCTACCGTTGCATTACACGAATTGGGCTTAAAAACGGTCGGTCGGCGGCGTGTGACAGATGGGCTGTGGTTGGAAGTACATAGAGACAACCATTTGTACGAGATGAAAATCGTCTCGCACACACGGACATCGCCATCCCGATTTCACACTTTGTACTTTTGCCGTCCCTTTCTACTGTGTGTGGTGGATTTAACAGAGCTTATCAAGTAGCAAATTACTTCAAGACCACGAGACCAGCTAGCTTGATGTGGATTGGAGAGCTCTCGGCAAGATCTTATTATTTGGGTCATTTTAAAAAATGTTTACCTCATTTTTTCAAAGTTTGTACTTTTGACGTCCATTTCTACTGTGTGTGGTGGATTCAACAGAGCTTATTATTAAGTAGCAAATTACTTCAAGACCACAAAAAAAGCTAGCTTGATGTGGATTGGAGAGCTATCGGCAAGATCTTATTAATATTTGGGTCATTTTAAAAGATATTTACCTTTTTTTTCAAAGTTTGAGTCACTAAGGCAGTGAAAGGATTAAGTGAATCGTTCTCTTCAGTCGAGTGTGTTGGTCGAAGTGATTTACGAGAAAGAATTTGTTGGGAAAATAAAAATTGTTTGGTCGTGAAAGAGGAAAATATAAAATCCCTAGGGCCAGCAACATAGACGATTGATAGGTACTTATATGGAACGTATTTTTTATTACGTTATAATGACAGGAGAAACTTCCATTTGGGAATAAAATAACGTTGAACGTCACTTTCTTTGAGAGGTGTAGCAAAACATCAATCATGGGCTACTTAAAAGAACCACCGATTGAATGGTTCTCTTATGTATTCATTACAAGGATATATATATATATATATATATGTGTGTGTATATATATATATGTGTGTATATATATATATATATATATATATACACATATATATATATACACACACATATATATATATATATATATACTTGAATATCTTTTTTACTTTTCTTCATTTTCATTATCCTTTTCCGGTCTTTTGACTGGTTAGAGTCTAGACAGTCCTACATTGGAACTCTCTTTCTGGTTATGGCTCAAATTTCCTATGACAACACCCACACGGAATAGTCTGTCCTATTCTATCCACATTCTTCTCTGTCCTTCTACACTTGGCACTGAGATTGCCAACTAATTCTTCTTCGCTTAAAGGGTTGAATACTGTACTGCAATTGTTCTTGGTAAGGGTAGAAGAGACTTTAAGTTATGGTAAGCAGCTCTTGTTCTCGGGTAGTGCCATAGCCTCTGTACCATGGTCTTCCACTTGGGTTAGAGTTCTCTTGCTTGAGGATACACTCCAGCACACTATTCTATGTTATTTCTCTTATTTTTTTTACGTTTTTATAATCTATATATGAACTATTTATCATAATGCTGTTACTGTTGTTAAAATATCCTATTTTAATTATTTCTTACATTTCGTGTAGTTTATGTCCTTATTTCCTGCCCTTACTGGGCTATTTTCCCTGTTGAAGCCCTTGGGGCTTATAGCATTCTGCTCTTCCAACTAGTGCAGTAGCTTTGCTAGCATTAGTAATAATAATAATAATAATATAAGATCAGTGACCAAGCCCCTCTCCACCCAAGCAAGGACCAGGTAAGGCCAGGCAATGAATGCTGATGACTCAGCAGGTAGAACTATAGGCTCCCCTAAACCTCATTTCTTAGCTCACAAGAATGTTGAGGTTGGAGCTAATACAAGAAACTATTGAGTTTGAGCGGATCTCGAACCGCCAGCAAGGGCGTTTCCAATAAGCTACATAAAGCAAAAAAAATTCATCTTTAAACTTTCGAATTCAAACCTTTCCTATTCTCATCTACGTTCGATAAGGAGTGGCTAATGATAAGACAGTTTAATTAATTCCCCTTTCTCGATAGGCCGCAAAGGAAATATGAGAAGTAAAAACAGGGATGTTTAATTACGAATGAAGTGATAAAGGTATTATAAGAAACAGAAAAAAAAGATGGAGAATAGTACAACTCAGCAATACAAAGAAACCATTAATGAAACCTGTAATTTGAAAACATGAGAGGAAGTGGCCTGACTGGTGATACGAAGTTCCACGAGGAGGAAAAATTCTATTCTTGGACTCGGGGGAACTTAAGTCCGAATTAAGGCCTGGTGCTTGGGCCGAGGAGGGCATTCAACACCATAGTGAACTGGAGTGGGATTAGACCCCTGCTGTTGCACCATGAAGTAACAGAAAAGAGGTTGGACAGCAAGAGGGAAGAAAGAAATTTGGAACTGAGGTAGAGTGAAAGGCTAAAAAATGAGTTCGGCTACGGGCAGGGATGTTGCAAGGAACACTCCCCCCCACCCCCCGTCCCTCATAGCGGCCCTTCCCTACCCCCTAAGGAGAGAGAAGAGGAGTCTCGAGAGATGAAGATAAACGTAGCATCATTAATAATCGATCTAAAGAAGCTTTTTTATATCCAAACCTCTAGAGGAGGGAAACAAAAGAAGAGGCACCCGAAATATGAGAGCTGTTCTCCAAATCAGGAGGAATACGCTCAGCTTTAAGCAACTAGATTGATAAAGGAATTTACGATGTTTACATGATATATACAATTATGACAACCAAGACGTTAATAGATATAAGCGGTTCTGTCATTTATATTTTACAATATCTAACAGTTGTATGGGATTGACACAACTATGCTAAAATATCCTATTCATTATAAGCTCATAGATGTGAGATAATAGTTGAATATCATCTGGTAATCAGAAGGCTGAGAGAGAGAGAGAGAGAGAGAGAGAGAGAGAGAGAGAGAGAGAGAGAGAGAGAGAGAGAGAGAGAGAGAGAGACTATAAATTTAGATAGAAATGAGAGAAACGTGAAGCAAAATGGAATAAACTAAAAAAATAATCAATTTACTTCTTTATCTTAAACAATAACAAAAAGTTACATTTGCATGCCATATAAGAATCTATTACAGTGTGGTCGTCTTCTATGTTCTTATTTTTAATCATAATTGGCCCACTGAATTTTTCATTATGTTCATATTTGACATATACAACATCAGAACTTTTAATAGTAGTAGTAGTAGTAGTAGTAGTAGTAGTAGTAGTAGTAGTAGTAAATTGTGTAGCATAAAGACCATTTTCAAGAAAATCCGTTCTTCTAGTGTCCTGACTTTCTATCTCATCCAAGATGACAAACGTGACCGTTCACCACTAATTGGAGGTTGATATTTCCCCCCGAGCAGTTTCCATACAGTTTGACCACCAAGAAAATACGAAAGACATATAATTATCTTTATAAGTTTCCCCCAAGAAATCTTCGAAGTCATCTCTCCCAGTGGCGGAAACCCTGGAGCAGCGACTAGGCCTAGATTCAATATCGGGAAGAAGAAGAAGAAGAAGAAGAAGAAGAAGATGTTGCGGCTAACTTGGCTTTCACTCGTCTACTTAAATCATTGTATGGTTTTCATAAAATTATTGAGGGTGAACGTAGTTCTTTGGGACAGGTGTAAACTTTCTTATTAATTGTCAAATCGATTTTCTTTATGGGGAAGTTTTTGTTTATTTCAGGCAAAAATACGATAAATAAAGCTAGTTTTAATATTTACGAAATATTATGATTTAGAGTTACCTTGCCAAGAGTAAAGCCAGTTGGGAAGCAAACACAGTTTTGTTTGACTTAGACTTCAGGTAGGCTAAGAATACGACAATCTTAGGGGGGTCGCACAGGGCCCTAGCCACCCCACCCCCCGGTAGCTATATAGATAAGGATATAGCTCCTGGGTTAGGTTAGGTTAAGTTAGGTTAGGTTAGGTAAGGTAAGGTTCTTGGGTTTGTTTCCCTTTTAAAATGTGAGTTTTCAGTCCTACTTTAAAAATTTTCTTACATCTGGTCTGCCCCAACGAACTCCAAAGGCTTCAAATATTTCTACACAAAGAATGGACAGATATTCAAACCTAAAATAATAGCGTCTACAGAAGAAAAATTGCCTATAAAAAGGCAAAAACAGATCTAAGAGAATGATATGCAAGGATACAAATAACTACAGTAAATATATAAATTCATAAACAGCTGTGTATGTAAGAAAAATAAAAGAGACAAATACCCTTTAAAATAGAATTAGAACTTCTCTTCTACTTAAATGCACCAGATCCAGGACTCTTCCTCATATTTGCAGTAATGAAAATAAAAAAAAACTTTGTCACTTTAGTGTGCCACCGTGCCATCCAAACAGATATTATTCGAAGCTCTGCAAGATAACCAAACACCAATTCTTTAGATAAATCAGCTGCAAGGAATAGCCGAAGTTCGTTTAAGTTACCAATATGGAAACTTCCAACGACGATTAAATAGTAATTATCATTTTTGAAAAAAGAGAAACCGCCCAGGAGGCTGCTGGTATGTAAACAGAATGAACGGTCACAGATGGTACTTCAGATCTGAAGTAAATGATTTTTATGTCACCTTCTCTGTAAATCTTTGAAGGCTTACGATCAATATTTTCATTAATATAATTACTAGCTTCGCTATAACCTTAATCAGAAAAGGATGCTATAAGCCAAAGGGGTCCAACCGGAAAAAATAACCCAGTGAGGAAAGGAAATAAATAAAGTACTTGAGAAAGAAATGAATAATCAATATAGAATATTTCAACATCAGTAACAATGCTAAAATAGATGCAACATACAGTACATAAACTATGAACAGAGGTTTATGCCACCCTGTTCAACATACAAAAAATTACTGCAAGTTTGAACTTTCGTAGGTCCACCGATTCAACTAGCAGATTTATGAATGTCATTCCACAATCTGGTCACAGCTGGAATAAAACTTCTATAATAATTCTAAGTTTTCAAAGATAAATTATTCGAAGAGGTCAGCCTGTTTATATCAGCCTGTTCAACATAAAAAAAATTGATGCAACTTTGAACCTTCGAAGGTCCACCGATTCAACAAGCAGATTTATGAATGTCACTCCACAATCTGGTCACAGCTGGAATAAAACTTCTAGAATAATTCCAAGTTTTCAAAGATAAATTATTCGAAGAGGTCAGCCAGTTTATGTCAGCCTCTTCAACATTAAAAAAAAAAAAAAAAATACTGCTAGTTTGAACCTTCGAAGGTCCACCGATTCAACTGGCAGATTTATGAATGTCTATCCATAATCTGGTTACAGCTGGAATAAAACTTCTAAAATAATTCCAAGTTTTCAAAGATAAATTATTCGAAGAGGTCAAAACTAAATTCTTCAAAGTTATCGTAGATAAATGATCTCAAGTTGTCTAAACTGTGGTTACTCAAATGGTGGCCTTATTCAGCGGAACAAACAGCTTTGTAAAGTCAGCTGATATCCGGTCACCATAACTTAATTGTGGTTTATTTAATGAGCATAAACACTAGGTTTTAGTTCGTCTTTTAAATACTTTATAAAATGTGAGCTCAAATTATTTTACGAGTTTTTAATATTTCATTTTTTCCCTATTTCCTTTCCTCACTGGGCTATTTTCCTTGTTGGAGCCCCTGAGCTGATAGCATCCTGCTTTTCCAACTAGAGTTGTAGCTTAGCAAGTAATAATAATAATAATAATAATAATAATAATAATAATAATAATAATAATAATAATAATAATAATAATAATAATAATAATAAAGACTTCAAAATTCTGGATAAACTTCGAAACAAAATGATAAAATCTCGTTGTTTTACTAAATAGTTTAAGTAAAAGAGAAGGCCTTGTGTGAGACAAAGATGAAAGGAAAGGGTGAAGTGATGTTTGGTGAAATGTCTGGTAGAGTGTCTGGGATTGAAAGGGGAAGAGCGAGAGAGGGTGTGGCTTTATTGTTGAGTGAATGGATGACAGGTAAAGTAGTGGAATGGAAGGAGATATCATCTAGGTTAATGTGGGTAAGGGTTAGGTTGGGTAGGGAATGTTGGGCGTTTGTCAGTGCGTATGGGCCAGGTAGTGAGAAAAGTGAAGAAGAGCGGAATGAGTTCTGGAGTGAATTAACTAGGTGTGTAGAAGGACTGGGTAGAAGGAATTATGTGGTTGTTATGGGTGACTTAAATGCTAGAGTGGGTGCTGGAGAGGTAGAAGGTGTCATTGGGAAATATGGCGTACCAGGTGAAAATGAGAGTGGTGAGAGACTGGTAGATATGTGTGTTGAACAAGAGATGGTAATAAGTGCTAGCTTTTTTAAAAAGAAAGATAAGAATAAGTATACATGGGTAAGAGTGGCAAATGGAAGAGTAGTAGAAAGGGCATTAATGGATTATGTGTTGATAACAAAAAGAATGTTTGGAAGATTGAAAGACGTGCACGTGTTTAGGGGTATGGCTAACGGTATGTCTGATCATTTTTTGGTGGAAGGAAAATTGGTTGTAGCAAAAGAGTGGGGGAATAGAGTAGGTGGATGTAAAAGGGAGCTAGTGAGGGTTGAAGAGCTAATAAAACCGGGGGTAAAAAGTAAATATCAGGAAAGGTTGAAAATGGCATATGACGAGGTGAGAGTAAGAGAAACTGGTAATTTAGAGGAGGAGTGGAAGTTAGCAAAAGAAAATTTTGTTGGGATTGCAAGTGATGTATGTGGCAAGAAGGTTGTTGGAGGCAGCATGAGGAAGGGCAGTGAATGGTGGAATGAAGGAGTGAAGGTAAAAGTGGAAGAGAAAAAGAGGGCTTTTGAAGAATGGCTGCAGAGTAATAGTATAGAGAAGTATGAAAAATATAGAGAGAAAAAGGTGGAAGTAAAGCGCAAGGTACGTGAGGCAAAGAGGGCAGCTGACCTGAGGTGGGGTCAGGGACTGGGTCAGTCATATGAAGAGAATAAGAAGAAGTTTTGGAAAGAAGTGAAGAGAGTAAGGAAGGCCGGCGCAAGAATTGAAGAGACAGTGAAAGATGGAAATGGAAGGTTGTTAAAAGGAGAGGAGGTAAGGAAAAGGTGGGCGGAATATTTTGAAAGTTTGCTGAATGTTGAGGATGATAGGGAGGCAGATATAATTGCGGTTCCAGGTGTTGAGGTGCCAGTGATGGGAGATGAGAATGAGAGAGAGATTACAATAGAGGAAGTGAGGAGAGCACTAGATGAAACGAGAGTAGGAAAAGCATCGGGTATGGATGGTGTGAAAGCTGAGATGTTGAAGGAAGGGGGTGTGACTGTACTTGAATGGTTGGTGAGATTGTTTAATGTGTGTTTTGTGTTGTCAATGGTACCAGTAGATTGGGTCTGTGCATGTATTGTACCACTATATAAGGGTAAGGGAGATGTGCATGAGTGTTGTAATTCAAGAGGTATTAGTTTGTTGAGTGTAGTTGGAAAAGTGTATGGTAGAATACTGATCAATAGGATTAAGGATAAAACAGAGAATGCAATCTTGGAAGTACAGGGTGGTTTTAGAAGAGGTAGGGGTTGTATGAATCAGATTTTTACAGTTAGGCAGATATGCGAGAAATATTTAGCAAAAGGTAAGGAGGTGTATGTTGCGTTTATGGATCTGGAGAAAGCATATGATAGAGTTGATAGGGAAGCAATGTGGAATGTGATGAGGTTATATGGAGTTGGTGGAAGGTTGTTGCAAGCAGTGAAAAGTTCTACACAGGTAGTAAAGCATGTGTTAGAATAGGAAATGAGGTGAGCGATTGGTTTCCGGTGAGAGTGGGGCTGAGACAGGGATGTGTGATGTCGCCGTGGTTGTTTAACTTGTATGTTGATGGAGTGGTGAGAGAGGTGAATGCTAGAGTGCTTGGACGAGGATTAAAACTGGTAGGCGAGAATGATCATGAATGGGAGGTAAATCAGTTGTTGTTTGCGGATGATACTGTACTGGTAGCAGACACAGAAGAGAAGCTTGACCGACTAGTGACAGAATTTGGAAGGGTGTGTGAGAGAAGGAAGTTGAGAGTTAATGTGGGTAAGAGTAAGGTTATGAGATGTACGAGAAGGGAAGGTGGTGCAAGGTTGAATGTCATGTTGAATGGAGAGTTACTTGAGGAGGTGGATCAGTTTAAGTACTTGGGGTCTGTTGTTGCAGCAAATGGTGGAGTGGAAGCAGATGTACGTCAGAGAGTGAATGAAGGTTGCAAAGTGTTGGGGGCAGTTAAGGGAGTAGTAAAAAATAGAGGATTGGGCATGAATGTAAAGAGAGTTCTATATGAGAAAGTGATTGTACCAACTGTGATGTATGGATCGGAGTTGTGGGGAATGAAAGTGATGGAGAGACAGAAATTGAATGTGTTTGAGATGAAGTGTCTGAGGAGTATGGCTGGTGTATCTCGAGTAGATAGGGTTAGGAACGAAGTGGTGAGGGTGAGAACGGGTGTAAGAAATGAGTTAGCGGCTAGAGTGGATATGAATGTGTTGAGGTGGTTTGGCCATGTTGAGAGAATGGAAAATAGCTGTCTGCTAAAGAAGGTGATGAATGCAAGAGTTGATGGGAGAAGTACAAGAGGAAGGCCAAGGTTTGGGTGGATGGATGGTGTGAAGAAAGCTCTGGGTGATAGGAGGATAGATGTGAGAGAGGCAAGAGAGCGTGCTAGAAATAGGAATGAATGGCGAGCGATTGTGACGCAGTTCCGGTAGGCCCTGCTGCTTCCTCCGGTGCCTTAGATGACCGCGGAGGTAGCAGCAGTAGGGGACTCAGCAGTATGAAGCTTCATCTGTGGTGGAAATGTGGGAGGTTGGGCTGTGGCACCCTAGCAGTACCAGCTGAACTCGGCTGAGTCCCTGGTTAGGCTGGAGGAACGTAGAGAGTAGAGGTCCCCTTTTTGTTTTGTTTCTTGTTGTTGTCGGCTACCCCCCAAAATTGGGGGAAGTGCCTTTGGTATATGTATGTATGTAAAAATTCAGAATTCTGGATAAATCAAGACACAAACATTATATAACCCAGTTTAAAAGCCGCTCATGAATGGCAGAGGCAAGGGACAGTGACATTGTCCTACCGAGTAGGACAATGCCCTAGAGACTGACCATATATACATATGATCAGTGCCCAAGCTCCCTCTCCACCCAAGCTAGGACCAAGGAGGGCCAGGCAATGGGTGCTGATGACTCAGCAGATAGACCTATTTCCCCCCCCCCCCAATCATTAGCTCACAAGGATGGTGAGGTTGCAGTGACCATAGAAACTAAAGAGTTTGAGCTGTACTCGAACGCCAGTCTGGCGTTCAACAGTCAGGGACGTTATCACATCGGCCACCACAACCTTATGAATATCTTCCCATTGCATCAATAAATAATTCAAAATAAACAAAGTAACATATAATAATTAATAAGCATAACTGGACTCACCGCAAATCATGATTATCAGGTCTTAGCGTCAGGACTTCCACGGTCGAATTGACCTCCAAGGTCTTGCTGGACTTCCATCGAACTTGCGTGACCTTGTGACCTCGCTTGACCAACTCCTCGCCGAATCTCCGGAGGGTCAGCTCGTGGCTTCCGGCATAAATCGGGTGAAGAATGAGGATATTGGCTCCTTCCGATACACGAAAGTCCTGCGACCAGGCGAAGGAGGTCGCTAATAGGATTGGTAGCAGGGCACATCCAGCTACCGAGAACCGAACAGGACTAATGTCAGCCATTTTTACATTTATGTTTTTTTCACTGTTCTTTTATTTTCCCATATATTTTGTACATCTATATTTTGGTTTCACTGTTCTTGTATTTTCCCATATATTTTGTACATTTATATTTTGGTTTCACTGTTCTTTTATTTTCCCATATATTTTGTAAATCTATATTTTGGTTTCACTGTTCTTTTATTTCCCTATACATTTTTTTAAATCTATCTTTTGTTTTTACTGCTCTTTTATTTTCCAATATATTTTCTAGAAAAGTTATCTTTTATTTTCAGTGTTCTTTTGTTTTCCCATATACTTTCTACATTTATATTTTGTTTTCACGTTTGCTTTATTTTCTTGATTTATAATCTGTTTTCACTGTTCTTTTTTTTCCCATATGTTTTCTGCAACGTTTATATTATCTTTTCACTGTTCTTTTATTTCCAAATACATTTTCTAAAACATTTATCGTTTGTTTTCACTTTTTTATTTTCCCATAAATTTTCTAAAACATTTATCTTTCGCTTTCACTGATCTTTTATTTTCCATATACTTTCTACATTCGCTGTCACACTACAAACGAATGAAAGCTAATTTTCAAAACTATAAACAACACTTGTTGTTAT
This sequence comes from Palaemon carinicauda, assembly GCF_036898095.1. Lineage (NCBI taxonomy): Eukaryota > Metazoa > Arthropoda > Malacostraca > Decapoda > Palaemonidae > Palaemon > Palaemon carinicauda. The sequence goes on from NC_090728.1 coordinate 180,186,638, forward strand.
TGTTGTTGTTGTAGATTGCCTGGCACATCTGGCCAAGCACGGGCTCTTGCTATTCTACAGACCGTATTTCAGAAATTAATAATCCTGTTTTTATTCTTATCAAATGCAAATAAAAACGACAGTTGATATTACTGTTCTTATCTTTACCAATAAATGAATGAAAACTAAATAAAAAGTATATTGCACAAATAATTTTTAAACTTTCCGTTCAAAGTTACATTAACCAAGACAGAAATGAAATCTCTCTCTCTCTCTCTCTCACTCTCTCTCTCTCTCTCTCTCTCTCTCTCTCTCTCTCTCTCTCTCTCTCTCTCTCTCTCTCTCCCATGGTAATTAGCAAGCAGAAGGCGGAACACACTTGCAGAGGTGGAAAAACGACATCCTGAACCCGCATTATAAATGCTAATTATTAAGGTACATTTCAATTATGCAATTCCGTTTGTCTCACTTTCTCTCACTTTAGCATGATATATATATCATTATCATCATCATCTCCTATGCATATATATATATATATATATATATATATATATATATATATATATACATACATATTGTTTATATAAATATTCATATATATATATATATATATATATATATATATATATATATATATATACATGTATGTATGTATGTATGTATGTGAGAGTATCTAAATATATATATATTATATATATGTATATAATATATATATATATATAAATATTTATATAAACTATGTGTATGCATATACTGTATATGTATGCATGTATGTATGTATGAATATATATAAATATTTATATAAACTATGTGTATATATATATATATATATATATATTGTGTATATAACGACAGAGATAAATGCAAATAATGTTTATCTGATCCGTTTCATTCTGTATTTTCAGTATAGCCTACTCGTACGGTAATCGAAATTTCACACTCAGCAAGAGTAATTTGAATTGAAAGCTATCAATTACCTCCGTATGTTGGGTAAAACTCACTGGTATGTAAGACAGTACTGGATACTTTGTAGTGCTTACGTTCAATATTGGCGTATGACCTATGCTGGAATGATTGGTAGATACCAGGTTGTTTTCCTCACACACACACACACACACACATATATATATATATATATATATATATATATATATATATATATATATGTGTGTGTATATATATATATATATATATATATATATATATATATATATATATATATATATATATATATATATATATTACATATATATAAGGACAGGTCTGAGGCCTTTGCTCTGGAGTGAACTAGTAATGGCTGATTATAATTATATATATATATATATATATATATATATATATATATATATATATATATATATATATATATATATATATATTCACAGCTATAAGAACTCATACAGCGGTAATTTTATGCTTCATGACCGTCTAAGTAAATTTCAAATTTCATTCTTTTTATAGTATTTTTTTCATACATTCATTAGCATTTCACAAACTTTCATTTACGCTTTTTACTTGTAACCTTAAACTTGTGGGAAAACAACGAGAGAGAGAGAGAGAGAGAGAGAGAGAGAGAGAGAGAGAGAGAGAGAGAGAGAGAGAGAGAGAGAGAGAGAGAATTTGTTCAAATCGTCGCCATATTCGTAAAATTTTTATTTTAATATTTTCAAAATGTTATTGTGTACCGAGAAAATTTCTGCTTTGGCCATTATGTGTGCGTGTGTGTATACATACATACATATATATATATATATATATATATATATATATATATATATATATATATATATATACACACATATCTATACATATACAGTACATATATATATATATATATATATATATATATATATATATATATATATATACATATATATGTATATATATACATATACATATATGTATTAGTATATATATATATATATATATATATATATATATTTATATACATATATAAATATATATATATATATATATATATATATATATTTATATATATATATATATTTATATATGTATATATATATAAATATACATATATATATATATATATACATATACATATGTATATATATACGTATATATGTATATTATATATATATATATATATATATATATATATATATATATATATATATATGTATGTGTGTGTATGTGGTAAGTGCATAGTATACAACTCTTCTTTGTACTGTACCTTAATAAAACATTGCCACGGGACGAACTTCCTCGTGCTTCGGCAAGCATATAACAAGTGAAACCTCAATAAAGAAACTGTTATTGCATTAAAGAGGGAAAAAAAGAAAAAAACTGGAAAAGCCACCGTATAGATTCACCGAGTGTGGAACTGCGTGCGCAGTGCGTTCCTCATTTTTTTCAAAAGTGTTGAGTCACTGTTAGCTGTCACTCTATTGCCGATAAGGTAACGGAAAAGTGGGAATATGGAATTTCGATAGTTATCAAATACCTGTATTCGGTTTTTTATTTTTTATTTTTTTTTTTTTATTTTTACTACCGATCCTTAAAACTCAACGCTTGATCCAACAATTACAACAGTGTTTCCATATATTTAGAAATGACCTCCTTTTGATATGAAATACATTATTCCCAGGAATGTTATTCACTTTCAGTTGGTTTTTATACATGTTGCATAAGATTTTTTCATAACTCTGACCATCCTTTGCATTCAGATCTTCCCAGTATGTACCATCCTGTACGTAGCACTATGTAGGCAGTTAATTTTAAGTCTTGCGTTCTCCATCATGCTGCTCAACACTACACAGTATTGTATAAATTTTATTCCAGCTGTGACCAAAAGTTGCGGAATGATCTTCCTAATATGGCAGTTGAATCGGTGGCACTTCAGAAGTTCTAACTTGCAACGAATGTTTTCATTTTGAACAGGCTGACATCAGTCTCTCTTCATAGTTTATATATAATATGACAATATAAATTTTAACTTTGTTACTGATCTTAAGGTATCATCAGTAACAACATTAAATTAAGATCTTTTATATATAAACTATAAAAACTTCAAAAACACGAGTAAGAGAAACATGAAAGCTCTAACCCAAGACAGTTAAAAGCCACGGTACAGAAGCTATGGCACTATCCAAGACTAGAGAACAATGTTTTGATTTTGGAAGGAAGAAAGAGAGAAGCAGGAACACAGTACATGGCAAGTCAGCAAATGCATCCATTGTCTCATTATAGGTCATATTCGTCTGCACGAATCAGCACATAAGTCGAAAGTAAATTCGAAATAATTTGCAAAATAGTCGCAGAAAAAAAGAGCGTGTTCGCCTGCTAATGCAACGTCTCGTTTTCATCATCTCATGCAAACATGATAAGCGATTAAGCTCCCATCTCGATTACCTGTTAACGCCAAAGTTATTATCATAAACCATGACATTACTCTTAAGGAAGGTTTGATGGGTAATAATACACGCTTTACTAATTACCATGTCTTAGAATACTAAATTAAAGTGCACGCGACCCGCCAAAAAGGACGGCTAAATATTTGGAGACATGCACACACAAATTTAACTATTCCACCCTCCCCCTTTTCTAACTACAACACGGCAGTTTCGGCAATTTGTGGGAGATTGGTTTCCGAGTGTATCTCTCAGGGTATCCTCTCTCACCAGCGTCTACTCTGTCTCCCCATACTCAAAGGACAGGGAGAGACCGATTAGTCATGAATGTTAAACTTCTTTATACAATAATCTTTTTCTTAACCTCGGTACTTGTCGATTGATAATTTGTAACTTTGCAGGAAGGGCACTCCAAAATCAAACCATTGTTCTCTAGTCTTGGGTAGTGCCATAGCCTCTGTACCATGGTCTTCCACTATGTTGGGTTAGAGTTCTCTTGCTTGAAGGTACACTCATGCACACTATTCTCTCTTATTTCTCTTCCTCTTGTTTTGTTAAAGTTTTTATAGTTTATATAGGTGATATTTATTTCACTGTTGCTACTCTTCTTGAAATATTCTATTTTCCTTTTTTCCTTTCCTCGCTGGGCTATTTTCCCTGTTGGAGCCTCTGGGCTTATAGCATCTTGCTTTTTCAACAAGGGTTGTAGCTTAGCTAGTAATAATAATAATAATCATAAGCCTGATGGCAGATTAATGTCTTGTCTCTATAGTTCTGCATTATATAAAAGACTTTCATAATTATTGATGCACTTATCAATATCTGAAACCATTTCAATGTAATTCGTTTCAGATATTTTTACGTACACGACCACAAAAGCTATTCAAGTTTTAAAGGCCACTCATGAATGGCAGAGACATGGGACAGTGACATTTCCTTATCAAGCAAGACAATGCCCTAGAGATCGACCATATATACACATGATCAGCGTCCAAGCGCCCTCCCTATCCAAGCTGGGACCAGGGAGGGGCAGGCAATGGCTGCTGATGACTCAGCAAATAGACCTATAGACTCCCCCAAACCCGCTATTCTTATCTCACATGGATGGTGATGTTGCAGCAGCGACCAAAGAAACTAACGAGTTTGAGTTGGACTGGAACCCCAGTCTAGCAATCACCAGTCAAGGACATTACCAACAGGACACCACGTTATACAATTTGTTTACGTAAAATATGGATCAAGAGTTAAAACTATTATATTTTGAATAAACTTTCGTAATATATATACACACACACACACACACACACATATATATATATATATATATATATATATATATATATATATACAGTGTATATATATATATATATATATATATATATATATATATATATATATATATATACACTGTATATATATATATATATATATATATATATATATATATATATATATATATATATATATATATATATATATATATATATATATATAGCGCAAACCATAGCATGATGACAAAATCTGCAAATACGTAAACCCGTGCACACGAAAGATGATGATACATGACATTGACACACTAAGCTGTGGTTGGATTGTGTCCTACTTACTGGTAGTTCTTGTCCATTGATGAAATTTGGGTAATAATTCTACGGGAGTGTTTTATAGTTCACGGGAGGATTGCATCAAACGTTTCAACATTAATGTGATGCAATGGCAGGATCAACTGAGCTCTACATCGAATGATTGATAAATTTCTATAGGAACTCTCACTGTATATATATATATATATATATATATATATATATATATATATATAAATATATATATATATATATATATATATATATATATATATATTCATGGGGATAATTTACATATACTTGCCCTAATATAGATAATATAAAAATTTTTGGCCCTGCTTCTATGACACCGATAACGTAAGTTTAATAACCGAATGAGTTTCAATTATGACAAGTGGAGTTTACAAGCACCATACATACGTAGAATATATATATATATATATATATATATATATATATATATATATATATATATATATACACAAATATATATATATATATGTATATATATATTTATATATATATATATATATATATATATATATATATATATATATAGTTATTTATTCAACATCGAAATGTAAAATTATTTTACATAATCAGCCATTCGTACTCCCAAAGATAATCTCTTTTCTCCTTTTTAAGTGAATTTGTGTATACATGTTCTATACTGAGATGGACAGGTGTATCTTCCTTAGCTAAAATATATATAAAAAAATTACTATGACACTAATTCCTGCATAGTTTAGTATAGACAAGTCATAAAAGAATTTTTAGATTAATATAATGACGGAGAGAGAGAGAGAGAGAGAGAGAGAGAGAGAGAGAGAGAGAGAGAGAGAGAGAGAGAGAGAGAGAGAGAGAGAGAGAGGTTAAGTAGAGAAACCGTCTAAAAAATTTAAGTTTAAACCCGTAGTAACATACTTTTGATTGGAAAAAATACTGCTTCATGTTTGCGTTACCTCTGAGAGAGAGAGAGAGAGAGAGAGAGAGAGAGAGAGAGAGAGAGAGAGAGAGAGAGAGAGAGAGAGAGAGAGAGAGAGAGCTAATAATTTCTTCCTCGTAGATTATCAATATTGATAAGAAACTCAAAGTTGATAAGTTGTGAATCTGCTGTGGATTAAAAATGGACAGATGACATCCAATGGAAGGGGTTCGCTTTAGAAAGGGAAAAAATAACAATTAAGTAGAACATATTAATTAAGCAAATATTTCGAGCTTATTTAGTTTTTATAATAATTATAATGATAATAATAATATGGTAACACTTTATGTGAGAATCAAGTTTCAGGAAAATATTTCAGTCGACGACACACACACACACACACACATATATATATATATATATATATATATATATATATATATATATATATATATATATATATATATATATATATATATATATATATAAACAGTATACGTATCATGACAATGCGAGTTTTTAAGTATGTGTTGTTACTAAAATAAAATACCATTCATCCTCTTAAAATAAAGAACGTAAATTACGTATAAAACAAAACAACGTCAACATTTCCCAACGTCGGAAAATAATCCACCGTGCAAACATCTGGCAATTAATGGCGAGATGATGACAATCATTTGAAATCCCACTAACGAGCGAAGGAGGGAACCGGATGTCTCAATTATCTTTAGAATATCGATATTATGAAAGATTTTCCGGAGAGAGAGAGAGAGAGAGAGAGAGAGAGAGAGAGAGAGAGAGAGAGAGAGAGAGAGAGAGAGAGAGATGGTGCATTGTGTATGTGAATGCTTTCTTTTGTCTTGATATTGGAAGGAAGATTTTTTTTTATAAGATAAAGTAACAATGTAATTTAAATCAGCTTGACTGAAAAACTAACATCGTAATTTAAAGTCCTGTAACTAAAAATAGAAATGTAATTTAAAGTCCTGGAACTTGAAAACTAACATTGTAATTCAAAGTCCTGTAACTAAAAAAATAACAATGTAATTTAAAGTCCTGTAACTGAAAAAATAACAAAGTAATTTAAAGTCCTGTAACTAAAAAAATAACAATGTAATTTAAAGTCCTGTAACTAAAAAAATAACAATGTAATTTAAAGTCCTGTAACTAAAAAAATAACAATGTAATTTAAAGTCCTGTGACTAGAAAAATAACAATGTAATTTAAAGTCCTGTAACTAAAAAAATAACAATGTAATTTAAAGTCCTGTAACTAAAAAACTAACACTGTAATTTAATTAAAAAATTACAATGTAATTTAAACCCCGGTAACTAAAATCTTAGGAAAGAAAATGAGAAGTTATTTACAAAATCAATTACCAATTTATATAAATCTAAAGGTTTAAAGGTCACTCATGAATGGAAGAAGCAAGGGACAGCGACATTGCCCTTGCAGGACAACGCCCTAGAGACTGGCCATATATACATATGATCAGAGCACAAGCCCCCTCTCTTCACCCAAGATAGGACCAGGGAGGATCAACAATGGCTGCTGATGACTCAATAAGTAGACCTATAGGCTCTCCCAAACCACCCCCTTCCTCCTTAGATGAGAAGGATGGTGAACTTGCAGACAGTACAAGAAACCATGGCGCTTAAGCGTACTCGAATACCTGTTCGGCAGAACGCCAGGCGAGGACGTTTCCAAATTACTTGAAGGAAAGAAGGGTCACAGCTATAAGGCCCAGGGGCCCCAACAGGGAAAATAGCCCAGTGAGGAAAGGAAACAAGGAAAAATCAAATATCTTACGAACAGTAACAACATTGAAATAAATATTTATTAAATAAACTATAAAAAATTAAACAAAACCAGATGAAGAGAAATAAGATAGAACAGTGTGCCTGATTGTACCCTCAAACAAGAGATCTCTAACCCAAGACAGTGGAAGAGCATGGTACAGAGGTTATGGCACTACCCAAGACTAGAGAATAATGGTTTGATTTTGGAGTTTCCTTCTCCTAGAAGGGCTGCTGACCATGGCTAGAGTCTCTTCTACCCTTACCAAGAGAAAGTAGCCACTTAATAATTACAGTGCAGTAGTTAACCCCTTGGGCGAAGAAGAATTGTTTGATAATCACAGTGTTGTCATGTGTATGAGGACAGAGGAGAATCTGTAAAGAATAGGCCAGACTATTCGGTGGATGTGTAAGCAGAGGGAAAGTGAACCGTAACCAGAAGGAAGGATCCAATGTAGTACTGTCTGGCCAGTCAAAGGATCCCACAACTCTCTAGCGGCAGTATCTCAACGGGCGGATATTAATACTCCTTGGAGTATTAATACTATTTTTTTTTTTTTTTTGCATTTTAATTCTTATCTATTCAGAAGATAAACACAGGCCTCCTTTATAGTTCTTAGAACTGGTGAATGTAAACCCCCGCTACAAACCCCCCATAGAAAGTATATGACTATTATAATTCATCGTAAACGAGGACAAAGAGTTGGCCCTTTCCAAAATTCCATCCCAAATATTTCATAAAAAGTTAAAAAAGTAAATTTCAAAATGTCACATATGTAACACAAATGTGTTCAAAATACAATAATTTCTTGCAAAAATATACAAGACCATTCATTAATTGCGAGCTTTGAATCATAAACTCTGGTTGTCCTTGGTATTGCTAACTATTTATTAGAAATTTTTAGAAATACGACAATGTCACTTAAATGATATTACTGTAGACAAAGAATGTCACAGACACGTTGAAAACAGAAGAGAATCAGCGCCGTGTCCTGCGGATCTCATCACAATTTTAATCGTAAAGTAATGAAACTTGCAGGGGTTTTAAACTATCCTGCAAAGAGCTGGAAATAATTATAGTTTGGAAGGTCAAAGGTCAAGGTCATGAACGAGCAAAACGTCGAGATATAAGCTGACCTGGCGGAGGTCTGCTCTATACTGATTGACCCTCTAATTCTTACTTTTACTTTTAGGGGTTTATTTCTTGCCCTTCATAGACACTAAGAGTCTGTTCAGGCGGGCCTTGGTGCGTGAAAATAATTTCTTTCCAGTTAATATTTTGTTCTGTATCTTTTCAGTTATTCGCTAGCATTTGTATTCTGGCTTAATAGTTTTCAGATCACTATTATAACACTTTCCAAAGAGATAAGTCTTCAGGTTTTTCTTGAAAGCTGCCACATTTTTGGTATTCTTGACATCAAGTGGAAGGTCGTTGAAGAGTCTCGGTGCTGCATAACAAAAGGTTCTTCCTCCTATTGCATGATTCACACTAATTTCGAATAGTCTATATGGGTCATCAGCATGTCTAACTCTTACAGCAGCTCTGGTAGCTTGAGGGTAGGGGACCAAGCAATCACGAAGATATTTAGGCTTATCACTTGTAAGTGTTTTGTGAGTCAACAAACAAATCTTAAATTCAATTCTAGCCTTAACAGGTAACCAATGTAGATCGATCAGTGCAGGAGTTATTCTCTCCCGAAATTTAATGCCTTTTATCAGTCTAGCCACCCGGTTTTGCACATTTTGAAGCTTTCTTAGTAGTGTATTGGGCAATTTATAGTACAGAGAATTGCAATAATCAAGCCTTATTACGTGACTCATCACTAAAATTTTTGTACTGCCCTCTGTTAAATATTTCCTAATAAATGCTATGTTTCTCAGGTGATAGTTACACACTTTCACTGTGTTCACTATTTGATCCCTCATTGACAAATTACAATCTATCAGTACACCCAAATTTTTCACAACAGGCACAATCTTAAACTCAGCGTCACCAATTTTTATACTTTGAAATAACTGGTAATTCTTCAAAGCCACTTTTGTGCCAAAAAACATACATTCTGTTTTATCATCATTTAATTTAAGCTTTTTCCTCTGCATCCATGTTTTTATTTCAGTCATTACCTCATCAATTTTCTTCTTTGTATCTTGTGTTGTTGAAATTGAAAGGTAGAACTGAGTATCATCTGCATATAGTTTAAAGGCCACTTTTTGTTTTTTCAAGATGTGTGATAGCTCGATAGTATATATGTTGAACAAGTCATGAGTTTAATTTTTTTTTCAGACAATTAGTACATAGGGCAAAAAAATGAAGAACATTCTTTCAAATCCTTTGACTGTAGATAAGAGACCCAATCAGCAAATGCATTAACCACTGTAAACAACAAATATTTGAGTTACTGTCCATGTTTATCTCGTTTCTAGACGATCTACTATGTTTGGTATAATCTGTGTCACCTCTAATGGTTCATTCAGAAAAATTAACAAACACACCAATGACTAATTTTTTTTCTCTTTTTTTTTCTTTTTTTTTTTTAGAATATCAATTCTGGATTCAATATCCAATGAAATTATCCCTTTTTAGGTCAACGAACCGGGGAATATTTGCCAAGTCACCAACTGGTTACTTCAGCAATTGTAGTATCGAATTCTGTAGTGACTCAATATTCACCTTTTCCTTTTACAGATTTAAAGGTCGTAACGAATGGCAGAGGCAAGGGACAGTGATAATGCCCTAGAGACTGACAAAATATATATATAAATGATCAATGACCAATTCACCTCAATTCAAGCTATGACCATAGAGGGTCCGGCAACAGTTGTTGATAACTCAGCAGGTAGACCTATAGGCTTCCCAAAACCCTCCATCCTTAACTCACAAGGATGATGAGGTTGCAGACACAAGAAAAACTATCGAGCTTGAGCGGGACTCGAACCACATTCCAGGAGATCGCTAGGCAGGGACGCTTCCAATAAGCCACCACAAAACCTCTCCTATAGCCATAATGCCAGTTCAGTTACGGTTCTATTTTCTACAAATATCTGTTCATGTATAACAATACTATCTCCGGTAAAAGATGTGTTGATCCGCTCAAGAGGAGAGCGCTTACCTAGCACTTCTACTGTATACTTCACGTACATACAGTCCTATGGGAAAGTACATGACATTGCAAAAAAAAAAAAAAAAAAAAAAAAAAAAAAAAAAAAAAAAAAAAAAAGTCTTGAGAGGAAATGACTTCACAGAAATCAAGTTGCTTTCTTGAGAAATTCTAGCCAATAAATAAAAAGTAAACAACGTCTCTCTACAGACAGGTTAGAGATTCGTCAGACTTCAATGTGGTTTGATACGCCAATTTAATTATTCAAGCTTGAATCTTCGGTGATATAGTTTATTTGAGAAAGATCTAGTTTATTGTCATTAATGTTCTTAAAATTTTCAATTGTTTATTACTTCTCTTGTAGTTTGTTTATTTCTGTTCCTCACTGGGCTACTTTTCCCCATGTTGAATCCTTTGGGTTTATAGCATCCTGCTTTTCCAACTTGGGCTGTAGCTTAGCTAATAATAATAATAATAATAATAATAATAATAATAATAATAATAATAATAATAATAATAATAATGATTTAGACAAAATAACAGCATAAGACTTTGGTAGTAATACTCTCAAAAGCTCTTAAATAAACTACATGAAAATACATAACTGAAATAGTATTTGAAAAAGACTATTGAAAAAAAGGTGGCGTTATATTTGTCTTTGCAATTAAATCAACCAATAGATTTGAATTTACTTCATCTATGCTATTTCCTTGAATGAAGAAACTTTTCGATCAGTGAGAAATAGACAGAATGTGTAGATAAATTCTTTTTCTCGAAATGTAAGAGTCGAGAACGTACTTACAGGAGATAAACTACATCTTGAATTCATATCAAACACGAAGATGATGATGATGATGATAATAATAATAATATAAAAACACATACATTATATATATATATATAATATATATATATATATATATATACATATCTATATATATATACCTATATATATATATACATATATATATATCCATCTATCTATCTACCTATATATATGTATATATATATATACACAAATCTGTATGTGTAGCCTATATACAGTACAACATAGACACACACTTGTAAGTACATCTATATTTACATTATATATATATATATATATATATATATATATATATATATATATATATACACTGTACATATTTGCACATAGGTCCACAGTAGTATAAGAAAACGCATCTTAATGCACCGTGTTATATGAAAGACAAGATATATAAGAAACTTCCTGGCGTTCTGTTGTGTAGCCCTCGGGGGTGGTCAGGAGGAAAACAAACGTGAAATCTAATTCCTCAGGAAGTTTAGACACGACCTAAGTGAATTTGGCAACGGGGCGAATCTTTATACACAAACAAACGAGAAATATCTTTTGCTGTGTTTCGTCAAAGCAGAATTATTCATCACACACACATATATGTATATATATATATATATATATATATATATATATATATATATATATATAATGTGTATTTGACTTTCCAGTTCTAGAGTTCTAGTCCATTGAAAACACTAGAAAACACTAGCATCACTTCGATTTGATGAAAAATAAAATAAAATTTACACAAAAAAAGAATTACATGAGCAAAACTAAGGATAACAGTGAGTTCGGACGACCATTAAAATCGCTGTAACCAGTACTACAGATCACCTTTAAAGGAGAAAACACTCCCACGATAAAAGATAACTGTAAAGAGTATTAGTGGAACCAAACGTTCAAGTCAGTAGCGTTCCTCTCAAAGCACCTGCAACACTGATCTCTACAAACCCTCTCGAAACCGCTTCCAACACTAGACTGTGTGGCCCCGTGGTCACGTGGTTATGGTACTCAGCTCGTCCTGGAATTTCTAGGAAAGCAACCGTTACGGTTGTATAGGTCGTTTCTGAACGTAGTAATCTCTGTACTATTTATTATTACTACTAGCTAATCTACAACCCTCGTTGGGAAAGAAAGATGATATAAGCCCAAGGGCTCCAACTGGGAAAAATAGCCGAGTGAGAAAATGACATAAGGAAATAAATAAACTATATGAGAAATAATGAACAATTATTAAAATAAAATACTTTAAGAAAAGTAAAACACTAAAACATTTTTCATGTATAAAATATAGAAAGAGACTCCTGTCAACCAGTTCAACATAACAACATTTGCTGCAAGTTTAGACTTTCGAAGTTCTACCGATTCAACTACGCAAGTAAAATCATTCCTTAACTTTGTCACAGCTGGAATAAAACTTCTAGGTAGTAAGTTGGCCAGGGCACCAGTCACCCGTTGAGATACTACAGCTAGAGAGTTTTGGGGTCCTTTGACTGGCTAGACAGCACTACATTG
>NC_090728.1:180207218-180217218 GCF_036898095.1 Palaemon carinicauda
TGTTCATTTACTGTTAAATCGTCTCTGTCAAAGGACTCATGAAATAAGAAAGTCTTCAGTTTCCTCTTGAAAGCCTTGATGTTTTCAATCATTCGAATGTTTCGTTGGAGCTTATTATATAGTCTAGGGGCCGCTTCATTATTAGGGGCATTATTAATACTATCACACCTTTTCGTCATAAATCGTCATGAAAATTGACAGTCACAATCTGGACACAAATATCTATAGACACAATAACGTTATGCATGATTTCAATATCATTTCCCATGGCTATTCATTCCCAATTCACTCTTTCCATAAGTAGGCCTATCAATGCTGAGATCCGGATGTTGAGGAGCCACTGTCCTTGACCTTCTCACAATAATACATTGAGTTTTGTTAGGTTTCAACTTCATACCATAATTTGCACCATGTATTAATTTTAGTATAATCGATATAAGACTTAGCGAACAATTTAAATAAAATATTTTAATAACATTAACAATAAAACAGATATTTCATATATAAACTATAAGACTTATGTCGGCCTGTTTAACATAAAACATTTGCTGCAAGTCTGAACTTTTGAAGTTCTACTGATTCAACTACCCGATTAGGAAGATCATTCCACAACTTGGTCACAGCTGGAATACAACTTCTAGAGTACAGGATTTCTGGTTACGTAATAATTTTATGTATATATATATATATATATATATATATATATATATATATATATATATATATATATATATATATATATATATATGTGTGTGTGTGTGTGTGTGTGTGTGTGTGTGTGTGTGTGTGTTCAATAAGTAGCATGAACTGGCAAACTATGTTTGAATAAGATAAAACAGAAGCTATTTTTTGTTCACTTAAACAATTTCAAAGTTACGTAAAATTCAGTACTGGAGACTCGACTCAAAAAAAAAAAAAAAAAAAAAAAAAAAAAAAAAAAAAAAACTTCCGGCACGATATAATGGACAAATAAGTCTCTATCTTTCATTTCTACTTAATATGATTTTAACTTTGAAAAGGCTATATATGCATGAAAGCAGAACTGACAGAATTATAATGACTTGGGTATTCAAATATAACTTTGGTATTATACCGGGCGAGAGTTCAATGCGACTACAGGTGGGCGCAGCTGGCCAGTTGATCCCGATGCCAAACCAAGCAAAGGGCGCAACTGTCTGTGGTTTCTGCTACTACGGATTTACCATTATTAATATTACCACCGGCAGCGAAGTTGGTAGGAGGTTATGTTTCGAGTTTGTTTAATAATTCATTTATTTGTCTGTATGTGGAGAAGATTACGTCAAAACTACTCGACGGATTTTGACGAAATTTTCACAACATAGATCTTAGGCCATGAATGGCCCCATTCAATTTCGGAGATGATCCTAATAGGGATTTGCATTTTCCGTTATTTTGAAGATAAAGATTAATACGGATTCTAGATCTGGATTTGCATTTTCCGTTATTTCGAAGATAAAGATTAATACGGATTCTAGATCTGGATTTGCATTTTCCGTTATTTCGAAGATAAAGATTAATACGGATTCTAGATCTGGATTTGCATTTTCCGTTATTTTAAAGATAAAGATAACGTCAAAACAAATTAACGGATTTTGACGAAATCTCCACCACATACAGATCTTAGGCCATGGACGACTCCAAGAAATTATTATTATTATCATTATTATTATTATCACAAGCTAAGCTACAACCCTAGTTGGAAAAGCAAGATGCTATAAGCCCTAAGGGCTCCAACATGGGAAAATAGCCCAGTGAGGAGAGGAAGCATGGAAATAACTAAACTACAAAAAGGTAATAAACAATCAAAATAAAATATTTTCAAGAACAGTAACAATAGTAAATTAGATCTTTCATATATAAACTATAAAAACTTCAAAAAAAAAAAATCAAGAAACAGAGAAATGATAGAATAGTGTACCCGGATGTACCTTCATGCAAGTGAACTCTAACCCAAAACAGAGGAAGACCATGGTACAGAGGCTACGGCACTACCCAAGCCTAGAGAACAATTGTTGAGTATTATTTTTTTTTAAATCTTTGTGGTTGTGGTGGCCTATGGTAACGTCCAAACTCGTGATTGCCAGACAGGGGTTCGAGTCACGCTCAAACTCGTTAGTTTCTTTGGTGGCTGCAACCTCACCATCCTTGTGAGCTAAGAATGAGTGGTTTGGGGGTGACTATGGGTCTGTCTGCTAAGTCATCAACAGCAATTGGCTGGCCCTCCTTGGTCCTAGCTTGGGAGGAGGGGGAACTTGACGCAGATCATATATATATATATATATATATATATATATATATATATATATATATATATATATATATATATATATATATATACATATATATGTATATATATACATATATATGTATATATATACATATATATATATATATATATATATATATATATATATATATATGTGTGTGTATATATATATATGTATATATATATATATATATATATATATATATATATATATATATATGGTCAGTCTCTGGGGCATTGTCCTCCTTGCTAGGGCAATGTTACTGTCCATTGCCTCTGCCATTCATGATCAATCTTTAAACACGTTGACAGATTATATATTTTTTTCTATCTGAAGCTCTTGTAGAACATTTCTTTTTGATCACACGTATCCACAGATTTACATTCCGTATGTATTCATAGGAATATAAAGTGAAAAAGTTAACACTTTATACCTTGTAAAAAATATGCACTCTCGTCCACTTTTGGTATTTTTACAGTCAATTTATCGAAAATATTTCTTTACAACGATAAAAACTCAGTTAATTTATCGAAAATATTTGTTTACAACGATAAAAATTCAGACTATTTATCGAAAGTATTTGTTTACCACGATAAAACTCGGTTAATTTATCGAAAGTATTTGTTTACCATGATAAAAACTCGGTTAATTTATCGAAAGTATTCGTTTACCACGGTAAAAACTAGTAAGTATTTTTCGCTAAGTTTTCGAAATATGATAAAATCTCCATTTAAGTCATCCAAATTGGTTGAAAGTACTCTATTAAAGTTTTGATCAGAGGTAGGCCTATTCGAGTTTCATCAAAAGTACGGACTCAAAGCTCGGCCGAATGTATATACATCATGCTCTATTAAAGGTCATGTATCAAAGTTTGATTAAAGGTTAAGCATCAAAGCTTGATTCGTGGTACAATATTCCACCCTTCATGGCGGTATCCTCTTAAAGCTTAACTTGGTCTAGTGCTTCAGCTCTTCAAAGTTGCTATTTTCCAGCTCAGAGTGTGTCTAAATACTGTCTTCCAGCTTAGTTGACGTCAGGATCAAAGCTTGATTCGTCGTGGTACAATATTCCACCCTTCATGGCGGTATCCTCTTAAAGCTTAATTTGGTCTAGCGCTTCAGCTCTTCAAATGTGCTATTTTCCAGCTCAATTAGGGAGTGTCTAAATACTGTCTTACAGCTTAGTTGATGACAGGATGCCAGGAAACCTTAAATCGATCAATCAATCCAGTTGGTAATTTTATATTCAAATCAAACGGTAATACTGTACAGCAGTGTCTTTTGAAGTAGGCCTACTGCATTAAAGCTTGATCAGAAATATTGTCGTCAGCTTGATCTTAGTAACAGGATCCCAGCTTGATGACAGGAAGTGGCATTCGACTTATTTGCAGCTTCATTCGATCTTAGCTCAATGGAAGTGATGTAAACGTTGTAGTCTGTCCAGTAAGTCAATTTGGAATTGAAGCTAGTAATTTTAGCCATCTGGAATGGTTTTAAACGTCGTAGGGGTTGTGCAGTAAATACAATTGATCGTGAAACCGGTGATTTTAATACTTTTTCTACCAGCTTGATGAAGTGTAATATAAAGTTAGACAGATTAACCAAAAACACCGTTTTACAAGTTAACGTCTGACAGCTCAATTGGAAATATACCTTTTTAAGCTTAAACGTTGCTGTCTTTCGGCTTGATAAATCTTTTAACTTTTTGTTGGATTAAAGATTATTTGAAGTAATATTTGTCAATTCATTTTGTGATGATGTCTTACAGCATAATGGTGGAATCGCACTAGTAATTTCTTGTCTGAGGTTTTCGCATCTGAGCGAAAGTGTTGTAGCGTCACAATACAATATCGCAGTTCGAGGAGCAAATGGGAAAAAGTTAAACGAAACCGATCAGCTGATATCATCATGGCGCCCAGAAATGTTCTAACTGTTGCAGTAATATGTATTACCAGTGTATTACGTGAATTGAAGAATTCCACAACTACCAAAGGTTGAACAAAGCAAATTTTTCTTATTTATTGAGGTTTGTTGGACCCAAGATTGCCAAGCAAGAGCACGTCCTATTTGCAGCCGCCATTTTGTGTGTTTACATCTGACGTCATGACTGCCGTTTATGCGAGTTGCTTCCCGTTCAATCGGGAAGCCAATTGCTGCCAATGTCTCGAGCAATAACAGCTCGTGCTTTTCATTTTGGCCAGCAACTGACAAAAAAAAAAAAAAAAAAAAAAACAATGTGACTCCAGCTTTACAAACAAGTGCCATTGTAAGTATATGACTATAATTGTGACACGAGCTCTCATTTAGGTTACTGTGTACTGCATGATATGATTTAATATCATTCCTACCTTCTTCCATAAGTTAGATGATGTTTCCTCTCTCTCTCTCTCTCTCTCTCTCTCTCTCTCTCTCTCTCTCTCTCTCTCTCTCTCTCTCTCTCTCTCTCTCTCTCTCTCAAAAATACCTTTATTTGACCTTTTTTCAGACTACAGATAACTCCTAACCACATAAGGTAGAATTCTCTGGAACCACCAACACCGTTACGAATATCTGAGATTCTACCCGGTGGGAGGCTTGTGTGCAGTTTACACCAGCCAATCAAGTTACCACGTCATTCAATGTAGCAGTAAAAAAAAAAAAAAAAAAAAAAAAAACTTTTTCCTTGGTAAAATGGAACATGTAAAGGCAATCATGTTATGTAAATAGACCATGCAAGGAATACGTTTAGACATATTGTATATAAGGTACTTTCATTGGACAAATGTTTCCATGGGAAAAATTGCAATTGAATGTTGATCACTGTGTATGTTTTATAAGTGGGTATTTTAATATATGCATGCATATACAGTATACTGTGATTATGTGCATATATACAGTATGTATACTCTCTCTCTCTCTCTCTCTCTCTCTCTCTCTCTCTCTCTCTCTCTCTCTCTCTCTCTCAAAATGAAATTGAGAAAAGTAAAATATCACTTTCTCTAAAAAGAGAAGTATATATTTAATGAGATGGTCCAACCAGTATTAACTTATGCATCAGAAACTTTTAGCCTTACTTAAGCTTTAGAACACAAACTAATTATAACTGAAAGAGCTCTAGAAAGAATAATGATGGGAATAACACTAAGAGAGCAAAGTAAAGTACAGGATATTCTAACTCTAATAACATGTAAGAAATGAAATGGACATGGGCAGGACATATAATAGGAATGACAGTTAATAAATGACATTAAGATTAACAGATTGGGACCCTATAAATTGAAAAAGAAGCAGGGGAAGGAAGAGAAAACGATGAATTTCCGAACTAAGAAAGTTTGCTGGTATTGACTGGTAAAGAAAGACCACAAACAGATGAAAGTGAAAGGTCATGTCTGGGGCCTTTGTGATGCAGTGGACTAGTAATGCCAGATGATTTAATATATATATATATATATATATATATATATATAA
Source organism: Palaemon carinicauda (assembly GCF_036898095.1). NCBI lineage: Eukaryota > Metazoa > Arthropoda > Malacostraca > Decapoda > Palaemonidae > Palaemon > Palaemon carinicauda. The sequence continues at coordinate 180,212,953 of NC_090728.1, forward strand.
TATATATATATATATAATATATATATATATAATATATATATATATATATATATATATATATATATAATATATATATATATACATATATACATAGGTTAAAGGTGTCAGGTTTCAGTTCTAGTTCCATCAGAATAGATGCTCACCAGAACGTCAGCCGGGCAAGCCCAACTCCCCACTGAGGTGCCCTACCACAGCAGTGGCCTCCCCAGCAAACAGCTTAAACTCTCGGTCCCGGGCGGGGTTCGATCTGCTGCCATGCGAATGCTAAGCAAACACGTTATATATACATACATACATATATATATATATATATATATATATATATATATATATATATATATATATATATGTCAGTTCATACCCGCAAACTTTCTTAGTTCGTAAAACCATCGTTTTCTCTTCCATACCCTGCTTCTTTTGCAATCTCTAAGGTCCCATTCTGTTAATCTTAATGTTATTTATTATACGTCATTCTTATTATATGTCCTGCCCAAGTTCATTTCATTTTTTACACGTTGTTAGAATGAGAATATCCTCTACTTTAGTTTGCTCTCTTTGTGTTATTCCCATCATTATTCTTTCCAGAGCTCTTTCAGTTATAATTAGCTCATGTTCTAAAGCTTTAGGAAGGTTAAAAGTTTCTGATTCCAATACAAATTTTGTTCATTTCTTCTTTACTTGCTTTTATTTCATCATGTAGCTGGGAGTACCTATTTTATATTGCTAAACGAAACTCATCAGATTTTGTGTGTGTGTGTGTGTGTGTGTATGTGTGTGTGCGTGTGTGTATGAGTGCGCGCGCGCGCGCGATATCAAATTGAGAATAAAGCTAATTCGTATAACAACTGATACTCTTCTCACTTTTGAAGGACAATCGAATTAAAAATGTAAATATCAATCAGGTAATTATTGCAAATAAAGTATAGTTCCATTTCGTTTAAACGCCATGTCAATAGTCTGATTATTAAAAAAAAAAAAAACACGTTTATCAAAAAAAAAGACTAGAAGCGTTAACGAAAGAACAATAAGTATGGCTGTTCATCGTCCATTTCGAAGAGAAATTCCCGAATAAGAACATAATATCAAGCTCTTTGGGGGTAATTAAACATAGTCGCTTAAAAGAGGTCAGCGGTTCCAAACCTGCAAAGAGAGAGAGAGAGAGAGAGAGAGAGAGAGAGAGAGAGAGAGAGAGAGAATCAATAAATGCTGCGCGCACACGCACCCGCCACCGCAAACCCACTCACGAACGCACGCAGTACATCCCCGCTCCAACCGAAATATCTTCTTCCCCTCAACATCCGTGTCTCTTCCTCTCTCTTCTCAAATCGCCATACGCGCTTCGAGCATCTCCGCAAGGAAACTCCAGCCAACGCCTCTACTCCAGCATTACCTGGATAAGATTATTTCCTCCTCGCAGGTAAACAGGTGAGAGATAATATAACATGGAAATTACGACGTGTAAGATAATACACAGAAAATAGTATTATATATTTTGTAGTCAAATCAGGTTTCCATGTGGTGGAGTGTGTCTAAGTGTCCCCAGAGGTCTATGCCATTGAAGAAAAAAGAGGAATTGTGATGTAATTCTCGTAATAGTTTTCATGGTAGTATTCTGTTCCCAACATCCATATGGAATGGTGGAATTGACGTTTCTTCCTTAACGAATGTATAGAAAACGTACATCCAATAAGAGGGAAAAAATGCAGTTTTGGTTAAGCTGAAAACAAATGACATCTTTCACTTTAATTCGTTAATGTGAAAACAACTATTTTTTACACGAGCAAAAGAAAATCTACAAAGTGAATGTAAAATATTATCGTGGTCGTGAAAAAAAACACACAATGGTAAATTATATGATAGAAAAAGAAATAAGGAAAGAATGTGGAAACAAAGTGAAGCAGTAATGAAGGAATATATATACCTACTTACACACAAACAAGCATTATATATATATATATATATATATATATATATATATATATATATATATATATATATATATATATATATATATATGTGTGTGTGTGTGTGTGTGTGAGTGTATATAATATATATAGCATATATATATATATATATATATATATATATATATATATATATATATATATATATACTGTATATATACTGTAAATACATTTTTGTGTATCTAAGCCTGTTCAATAGTAAATATACACGTATATACTATATATATATATATATATATATATATATATATATATATATATATATATATATACTTGGATATATGTGCATTATATATGTGCATATACTGTAAATACATACATACATACATACATATATATATATATATATATATATATATATATATATATATATATATATATATAAGTGTGTGTGTATGTATTTGTGTATGTGTATGAGTGTGTGTGATGGGAAATTTTGTCTGATCGCTCACAGCAAACCAACCAAATAAAATAAACATTTCACAAATGATAACACTTTTAAATAATTACTCCATTTTTAATTGAGTATATAATTTGAGTATATACCAAATGTACACTAAAGTCACGAATTTCTCTTTGGTTGACTATGTTGACGATGCCAGTTCCAGATCCTTTAGAACCTCCTCCCCCAACCTTTGTGTAACATATCTTGCTATTTTTGCCCCCCCCCCCCCTTTAAAGAACCTCCTAATTACTGTACAGGAAGAGGAGAGCTGCAGGACTGCATAATTTTGGAGTAAATGGAGAGCGTGCTCTTGTGAACAAATACGCTGCAAATAGCTTGTCTTTTGATCCATATGTAGTAAAAATGTTATCTCTCTCTCTCTCTCTCTCTCTCTCTCTCTCTCTCTCTCTCTCTCTCTCTCTCTCTCTCTCTCTATATATATATATATATATATATATATATATATATATATATATATACATATATATAATATACATATATATACATATGTATATACATATATATACATATGTATATACATATATATATACATATGTATATACATATATACACACACACCTATATATATATATATATATATATATATATATATATATATATATATATATATATATATATATATATATATATGTATGTATATACATATATACACACACACATATATATATATATATATATATATATATATATATATATATATATATATATATACATATATAAGTATATATATATAGCCTATAAATATATAATATATAATATATAAAATATATAATATATAATATATATATATATACAGTTTATATATATATATATATATATATATATATATATATATATATATATATATATATATATATATATACACAGTATATATATATATATATATATATATATATATATGTGTGTTAACTTTTTTATCTTCTTTTCTTGAAGACAACCTATAGTGTATCTGGAAACCGTTTAGGGATTCCCTTCTCAGATTTAAATAAGATATACCTGTACATATACTGTACTCTCATTGTGAATCAGATGGTGTCATCAATTAGACGAAAGGATGCTGTTTTGGTATGCGATCTCAATGTCGTGCTTTGAGTATTTTTATCCGATATTGATGATAAGCAAATATAAGTATTTTTTATCTGATACTGTTAAAATTCATAGATAAATACATAAAAGTATTCATCTTATTATTCTTGTTTTTTTTTACCAATTAGAATACTGAGATCGAATACCAAAGCAAAAGAATCATTTCTGAGATCACGCCATATCCCTTCTCGTGTGCTAAGGTACCGAGTGAAGGACAAACCGTGGTTCAATGATGATTGTAGACGTGCTTATTTGGAGAAACAGGAGGCCTATCATCTTTGGAAGGGTAACAGATCAGATTTGACCTGGAGCAACTATACTCAGCTTCGAGCTTTTGCTCAGAGAGTTTATGCCTCAACTGAAAAGGAGTACAATTTAACCATAAAAGAAACACTTTCTGGTACAACTCAGGAACATAAATGGTGGTCTACCCTTAAATCTGCACTCTTTGGTGTAGATGCAACAGTTCCTCCTTTACTCAAACCAGATGGCTCAGTCACTCACTGTCCAAAGGAAAAGGCAACCCTTTTGGCTGATGTTTTCGACAGTAAACAGAGTAATGAAAAACTTGAACTTCCTCATTCCTGTTTTCCTGAGGCTAAACTAACTAGTTTAGCTTTTCGATCTCGTGAGATTAAAGCTCTGTTGATGGACCTTGATGCCTATGGAGGTGTAGACCCAAATGGTATTTTTCCTTTGTTTTTTATAAAGACAGCAGATTTCTTAGCTCCAAAGTTATCTGTTATTTTG
>NC_090728.1:180227218-180237218 GCF_036898095.1 Palaemon carinicauda
GAAAAAGCAAATGATGACAATTGAGATAAAGCATGAAATAATAAAAAAAACATGAGAATGGTATACGAGTGACTGAGCTGGCTCCCCAATATGGGAGGAGTACAACAACAATATATACCATCCTCAAGCAGAAGGATAATATAGAGAGGAAATCGGAGACATGTTAGTGAAGTGGCAGGAGTTTTTTGATTTTATGGAAAAGAGGCACCCGGACAAGTTGGTGTGTGGTCGTGCGTTAGCCTTTTGTAACAACTCTTGTGTACTTCTTTTTTGTAACATTTTGAAGAGGAGACAAAAGCAAACATCCCTAGATAGGTTCCTTTTAAAAAGGCCGGCAAAAAATGAAGGTGAAAGCGAGTAAAAAAGCGAGGCAAAAAGAGCCAAGCTGGAAGAAGAAAAGTAAAAAAATGAAAATGAAAGCAAAGTTAGAATTAAGTTTAGTGTAACATAAGATTAACATAACATATTTGGAAATAATTTATATTTTTCCTAACATACAAACCTGGAGCTATTTATAGGGTATTACTTTTGGCAATGCTGAAAACCAGCCAAGACAATTTTAGTGAGGGATAATTACCCCCATCCACTAGTTAGCGGAAGGGGGTTAGGGTAGACTAGCTACCCCGCTCACTCACACCTGTCGGTTGAGTAACCACTTTTGCTTTCTGGTAGGACTTCTAGGGGGACAAGGTGGTGGGCTAATTTGTATAAATAGCTCCAGGTTTGTATGTTAGGAAAATACAAATTATTTCCAAATTTGTTATTTGTTCCGACATACAAATCTTCGCTATTTATAGGGTGACTTACTCTTAGGAGGGAGGAAGTTCTACCAACTGGCCTTGGTCATGACCCGGGGTTCCCTCTAATTGATCTTTGATCTAATTAGTAGGAACCCTACCCTTGCTCAAATCAAAGTAGTTACAAGGTAACTCAATGATAGCGGCCTGCAGAAGCTTGTGTGAGAGACTCGAGGCTTGTCTTTACGTAGGAACTCGAGGATAACCACGAGTTGTAAGTCATATCCAATACCCTCCCTCACGAAGTATTGGTAACGTAACAAAATATTTATTCATACTCAGGATGCACAAGGGAAATTAATCTTACCTGCAGAGGGGTGAGGTCAGCTATGCTTTGGTCTTGGGGAGCTGTTTTCCCAGGGGGGGGAGAAGGAGAAAGAAAGAAGGGAGCCAGACATTCTTTTCATTCACCCCAGACTAACCCGGGTAACCTCAGCCCTCAACCCTCTGCTACTTGTCCATCAAGGAGCCTGAGGCATTAGATCACTTGTTGTGCGGCCACCACAGGACCAATGGAGAAGGTTTCCATGCTCCTGTGGGTTACGTCTTTCAGGTAGTGGGCTGTGAAGGTTGTCTGACGTTCCACACGCCCGCTTGCAATACCTGTGCCACAGAAAAATTCTTCTTGAACGCCAGAGATGTTGCAATGCCTCTGATGTCATGAGCTCTGGGTCGGTTGGACAGAGGAGGATCTGGATATAGAGTGTATTCGATTACTTTCCTAATCCAGGAGGAAATAGTATTCCTCATGACCCTCCTCTTGACCTTCCCCGTGCTGACAAAAAGTGTCGTAAACTGGGGCGAGCTTTTGCTGTTCTTCTTGAGTAACACCTCAGACTCCTTACAGGACATAGTAACAGTTGGTCTGGATCTTCGGTTAAAGAACGAAAACTCTATCCAAAATGGGCCGAACCTGGAGTCCGGCACACCCGGACTTTGAGTCATAGCTACAAACTCAGGGACGTAGTTGAGGATTACTTCCCCCCATCTCCTAGAGTGGGAGACATCAGCAGATAGACCATGAAGTTTGCTGACTCTCTTGGCCGAAGCCAGAGCAAGCAGGAACACCATCTTCCACGTGAGGTGGTGATCGGAGGCCTGGCGTAGTGGTTCATAGGGGAAGCCCTTCATAGACCTGAGGACCCGAACCAGTTCCAAGGGGGAGGTCTTTGCTCTGCCTGGGGACAAGCTCGTAACTACGTATGAGCAAAGAAAGTTCCAGCGAGGAGGAAATATCTACTCCTTTCATTCTAAAGGCGAGACTCAAGGCTACCGAGAGAAGCATTTCTTCCCGAAGGTATACAAGAAACTCCGCTATAGTTGGAACAGAGGCATCGACGGGAGAGATACCCCTTCCACGACCCCAACCACAGAAAAATGACCACTTCACCTGGTAGACTGCCTTTGTGGATCTCCTGAGGTGTCCAGCCATTTTTTTCGCAACCAGTTGCGAAAAGCCTCTCTGTGTGAGGAGGTGCTGGATAGTTTCCAGGCGTGAAGTCGAAGCGAAGCTACGGCTTTGTGGAAGATGTTGGGATGTGGTTGTTTGAGGAGGTCGTGCTGTGGAGGGAGCTCCCTCGCGATCTCCGTGAGGAGATGCAGAAGGTCCTGGAACCATTCTGCGTGATGTCATAGCGGAGCTATGAGTGTCATTTGCAAGTTGTTGCTTGCTCGTACCTGGTTGAGGACTTTTCTCATCAGACAGAACAGGGGAAATGCGTAAGCGTCTAGGTTTATCCACCGCTGTTGGAAAGCATCTTGCCAAAGAGCTTGGGGATCAGGGACTGGGGAGCAGTACAACGGGAGCCTGAAATTCAGGGCCGTTGCAAACAGATCCGCAGTCGGGGAACCCCACAAAGTCAGGACTTTGTTGGCTATCAGAGGATTCAAAGACCACTTGGTGCCAACTATCTGAGTCGCTCTGCTCAGCTTGTCTGCTAGCAAATTCCGCTTTCCCGGAATGAAGCGAGCTGATAGAGTCACCGAGTTGTCCTCTGCCCATCTGAGTATCTTTACTGCAAGATGCCACAGCTGCTGCGAAAAGGTACTGCCCTGTTTGCTTAAATAAGTTACTACCGTGGTGTTGTCACTCATCAACACCACGGAGTGCCCCGCCAGGACCTGGTGGAATTTTTTGAGGGCCAGAAAGGCTGCCCTCATCTCCACGAGATTCATGTGCTGGTATCTTTCTGATTTGGACCATTGGCCGGAGATGTAATGGTGCAGCACGTGAAACCCCCCCCCCCCTTCTTTTGGTGCATCCGAAAAAACCATCAATTCCGGGGGAGAGACGAGAAGATCGACCCCTTTGCAGAGGTTCGATTCCGCCAGCCACCACCTGAGGTTCGACTGTTCCTCTAGCCCTATTTGGACTAGGTGATCCCGGGAATCGGAGTGTTGGTTCAACTGGGATTTTAGCCGCCACTGGAGGGGTCTCATCCTGAGGCGATTGTTGGGGACCAGTCGGGCCAGGGAAGAGAGGTGACCAAGAAGGCGAAGCCAATACTGCGCCGGAGCTCTTCCCGACTTAGGAAGACCCGTGCTATCTCCCTCAGTCTCTGGATCCTTTCGTCTGATGGAAACGCTTTGTGCCTTAGGGTGTCTAATCGCATGCCTAGGTATACCAGTTCTTGAGAGGGGAGCAGTTGAGACTTCTCGAGGTTTACCACAATCCCCAGATCCTGGCAAAACCTTAGAAGCTCGTCTCGGTGGCGGAGAAGGGCCACCTCCGAGTCTGCCAGAATTAGCCAGTCATCCAAGTATCTTAGGAGACGGATGCCAACACTGTGAGCCCAAGATGATACTAGGGCGAATACTCTCGTGAATACCTGGGGTGCTGTGGAAAGACCGAAACACAGTACCCTGAACTGGTAATGCTTCCGACTGAACATGAATCTCAGATACTTCCTTGAAGACGGGTGAATTGGGATCTGGAAGTATGCGTCCTTTAGATCTAGAGTGCACATGAAGTCCTGGGGTCTCATCGCTTGTCTGACTGTGTCGGCAGTCTCCATCCAGAAAGGTGTCTGTTCGACAAACCTGTTCAGGGCCGAGAGGTCGATGACTGGTCTCCAGTCTCCATAAGCCTTTTTCACAAGAAAGAGTCGACGGTAGAAGCCTGGGGACCCGTCAAGGACCTCATGGAGAGCGTCCTTCTCCAACATGGACTGGACTTCTGCCCTGAGGGCAAATTCCTCTGCGGATCCCTTCACACAGGAGTTCGATAGAATCGGCACTCGAGTCAGTGGAGGGAGAGAGAGCGTGAACGGGATACGATACCCTGAACGAATCACTTCGACCGTCCAGGGTTCTGCCCTGTGGTGAAGCCACCTCTGCCAGCGGCTTTGCAGGCATCCCCCCACAGTAGAGCAAATGGGAGGATTGCCTGTCTTATTGGGACCGGCCTTGGCCGTATCCCTTCTTACCCTTTCCTCCACGAAAGGACTTTTTGCTGTGAAAGGCCTGCTTCGCACCCTTTTTTACCCTGCTGTTTTGGGTCTCTAGCCCTTTCCGGTTGCGGGTTTTGCTGTGCTTTCCGCTGTGGCTGAGGGGGTAAGATCTAACTGTTAAGACCTTTTGTATGAGGGAGTCCTGACTGGACTTCCTCCACCTCTGCCACCCGCTCGACATCCTCGGGATGGAACAAAGAATTGCCCTCGAAAGGAGCATTTCTCAGTCTCGCTACTTCGACCTGAGGGAGATGTCTATGGAACTTGCCTATGACGGCATCTCTCCTCTTCAGGATAGTGTTGGCCCAAAGGTTCACTACCTGATGGGAGAGGAACTCGATGGCCCGAGTGCCAGACAATAGGAAAGTCTCCAAAGACTTCCTGGAGGACTCCCGAAACAGGTCTTTAGACCGCATCAGTTGTCCTAAGGATCCTAACCAGAAATCCAGCCACGAAGTAGCCTGCATGGCTTACTTTGCCACCTCCTGGTTTAGGATTTCAGAGGCCGAAAAGGAGACTGAAAGTCCCGTAAGTTTCTCGAAGGGTGTGGCCTTCGAGAGCGCCTCTATAGAGTGGTCGAAAGGCAGTGTTGGAAGAGATTCCCCAAGGATCTCGTAGTACCTCCTCTGAAACACATACGGAGGAGGTACAAGCTTGGAGGACAAGCTAGAGCGGAGAGAGGAGGTGGACCCAGTTGCCTGGGACACTGCCTTCTGTTTGGCACTCTTCAACCCCTTTGACCAGGGCAAAGCTGCACTGGTCCTATGAGGTTTCTGAGTGCCGTAGAACTGGTCAAGGACTGTTTCTTTTCCATCTAGAGGGGCTGCCGATGGATCTGGAAGTCCATTGATGGAACTAATGCAGGCTAGGACCTACCAGAAGGAGTTTTCCGACCCCTTCCTCTCATCCTCCGTAAGCTTAGGGCTAGCGGCTGCTGGCAAAGTGTCGTCCTCGAGATCGCTCTCCCCTTCCACGTCTGAGCTCTCATCCATAGGAGTCCGGAGTGGGTCGAATTCGTCAACTGGATAGACTGGTGATAGGGAGACTGCCAAGGAGGTGTTCGCTTCCGGCTGCCTGGGAGGCAGTGAGGAAGGAAGCCGGGCCAAGGATTTTGGGATGGTGAACAAATCCTTCCGTTCCCTCCCACGAGGCCAGAGGTCCTCTGTCCCCAGGGGCCTAGAGGACTCCATCGGCTTACAGGTGGAATGTAAGTCCGTTTCCGTACGGGGTGAGTCCCGTCCGGTCGCCGGTCGTGCCTCCTTAGACACTATCTCGACCAGTAAGGGACGGAAGGAGTCTCCATAGGAAGTAACCCTATCCTCCTTGAGGAGCGAAGGACAAATCCTTTTCCTTTTCACCTTTGGTCTGGCCTGTGGCATCTTGAACTGCAGGGTACCCTGGTGTTCATGCCTAATCTCCTCCACAGATCTTTTGCGAGGGGATGACCGTCTCCCCTTGCCAGAAGGACCCGCCTGTGCGGGATCTTCCGAACACCTCCTAGTATCTGAGGGAGGAGAGGACCCTGGGAAGAGAGGAGGCGATAAGGGGATCCTAGATGTGTCACCTAAGGACTGGGAGTGGGGAACAACTCCTTTCATGGCTTGGCGCATTACAATGAATAAGTTGCTAAGCCACGGGGGGTCATGGGCTCCTGAGGAACTAAGGGGGAGGTCCTTAGGAAGGCACTGCTCCCTAGGTTTAGGAACCTGGGCAGGTTTCCTAACCCTCTTGTCTGAGGGAGGCTTCCCTTCAGGCAAGATTGGCACAGGCCAACACTTAGGGATAGGATTTGGGCTCGGTCGCGCAGGCGACTGTTGTCTCTGTTGAGGCCTAAGGGGCTTGAGAGACTGATTGTGAGCGCCAAGATGGTCGTGCGCTCTTGCGCCGAACTGTTGTTAGGCGGAAGGGTGCTCATGTGCGCGCCCTTCCCAATTGCGAGTACCTTTTTCGGGCTTGTGGCGCGCATGTGGTTGTTCGCGCACCTGGCGTGCATAAGGTTGTTCGCGCGCATGGGGCGCAGTATGTTGATGGCGCGCAGTAGGTTGTTCGAGAGCATGGCGAGCAACAGGATTTTCGCGCATATGGCCGCCATAGGATGAACCCGAGCGCCATGTTCGCCATTTTGTTTGCGCGCGCCAAGTCGGTCGTGCGCGACAATTTGGCCTTGCGCGCCAACTTGGTCGTGCGCATGAGAGCTCTCAGGTTGGTGAGAGAACTCACTGCTATTCTCACCCGAAGGATCACGAAAGCTTGTGTTGTGTGAGAGCTAACGATCAACACAACGAGAGTATGAAAACTCTGTCATAAAAAGAATGACTAGGGTCACGAGAACCCGAAAGTTCATCGTGAACTGTGTTGCGCAAACTCGAAGGATCAATGCAACGAGAAACCGAAGTTTCTCGGTCAGGATACAGCGAAGTGTTAGCGCGACTAAAGTTACATGAGCCCAAGGGTTCAGCGTAACTCAGGTTACGAGACCCCGAAGGGTCAACGTAACGAGGAACAGAGGTTCCTCTGTCACGAGACCCCGAAGGAACAACGTGACTGACAGTACGAGAACCCGGAGGTTCATCGTTACGAGAGCCCGAGGGTTCAGCGTAACAGAAACCCGAAGGTTTCAAGTCGCGAGAGCCCGAAGGTTCAGCGCGACGGAGACCTGAAGGACTCCTGCTGTCATGAGAACCCGCAGGATCAACATGACGAGAGCCCGAAGGGTCACGATCACGCCAGCCCAAAGAATGAATGTCACGAGACCCTGAAGGGTCAACGTAAGGAGAACCAGCAGGTTCAAAAAGACGTCTCCTCACAGCCCGAGGAGGAGAACGTCCGGGTTGGAGAGGGGTTACCCACCCCTCCACTTTACGAACAACAGACTCCGCCTGAGGGGGAGACTGATCAAGGTCTACAGATAATTCCTCCGCAGGGGGGGAGAGTTCACCCGAAGGAGAACTACGCTTATAACAAGGTTCTCTTTCCGCCCCTGGAGGAGAAACTAAAGCGTAAGGAGATTGCCGATGTACAGAGGCAATCTTCTCTCGCGAACGAGAAATATGTTCCCCCGAAGGGAAAGCTTGCCTTGGAGAGAGCCCTGCCACCACCCCTGGTGGGTTAGCTAACTCCTCGGAGTCGGAACCAGACTCTCAGCCTGACTGACGGGCAACAGCGCCTGCGCCTAGAAGAGGAGGATTGACCTCCGCAGAGGAAGAAGATGACTGCCTTCTCTCTGCTCCCCTTTGGAGGAGTTCGAGAAGAACTTCCTTTGTAGGGCGATCATTGACGTCCAATGATGGCCACAAAGACACAAGGTCTGGAAAGGAACAGCCGCTCCCTGGGGGAAGAGAAGTTGCCGACTCACTAGGGGAGCCGCCACCCTCGTCTATACCACAGGGTTGACCTGGAGTCACAAGCCCTGTGCTACTGCTCGACCATGCCCCGGAAGGGCCTGGTCGAGGATTAGATTCGGGCAAAAATTTGGGCATAGAGGAAGCAGAAGCCCGCGATTTCTTCGATTTCACGGGAGACCACGAAAACGAAGATTTGCGTTTAGACTTCTTCTCCGTACACGCAAAACCTCTCCCACTGGGAGGTAGGCCACTCCCTACACTAGGAACAGGTGTTGTCCCGTGAACACTGAGTTCCCCGGCAAGCCAGCCATAAAGAGTGTGGGTCCATCTCCACAGACGACATGAAGGTGCCGCAGCGGCGGCCTTCAATCCCTGGACATGTCCGCATAGCGGGACAATAACCAAACACACACCGATACACACAAAAGAAATAGGAAAAGTAATAAGTCAAGGCAGTTTGTTTAACGGGAGAGCCAAAAGCAAAAGTAGTTACTCAACCGACAGGTGTGAGTGAGCAGAGCAGGGTAGCTAGTCTACCCCAACCCCCTCCCGCTAACTAGCGGATGGGTTAATTATCTCTCACTAAAATTGTCTTGGCTGGTTTTCAGTGTTGCTGAAAGTAATACTCTATAAATAGTGAAGGTTTGTATCTGTGTCGGAACAAATTTATTTTGAAGTGTGTACAGTAAGCTAATTTAATTTAAGTTAAATTCAAAGATTAAGTTATGTGTAGTGTTACGAAAGTGTAGCGTACCGAACGTGTTGCCGTCAAGTCTCTCTTCTCCCCTTTCTCTCTCCCTCCTCTGTACACACCGCCATCAGCCGCTACCATCTGCCTTGAAGGTAAGAACTCCATAATACAGTAATGTCACATTTTATGGCAGATCATAACCAGTACATAGGTATTTGTTATTTTGTGAGTGTAGGTTGTGAATTAGAACAATTAAAAACATGTTTTTCCACTGCAATACTGTATACTGTTTTTAGGTGTTTTTTCAGAGGGTGGGAACAGATTAATTTTTCTTAATTATTTTATATAGGAAAAATTGATCCGAGATACGAGCGAATTGACATACGAGCTCGGGTTCCGGAACGCATTAAGCTCATATCTTAAGGTATTACTGTATTACAATTGAAAAGCATGTTTTTGATTGTTGTAATTTACAACCTACGCTCACAAAATACAGGGTAACAAATACCTATGTACTGGTTACAATTTTCAATAAATTGTGACATTATTATGGAGTTCTTACCTTCGAGACAGACGGTAGCGGCTAACGGCGGTGTGTGCGGAGGGAGGAGGAGGGAGAGAGAAAAGGGAAGAGGGAGACTTGACGGCAACACGTTCGTTACGCTACACTTTTGTAACACTACGAATCATAACTTAAACTTTAAATTTAACTTGAATGAAACTAACTTACTGTACACACACTTAAAAATAAAATGTTAATCTTACGTTATACTAAACCTAGTTCTAATTTTGTTTTCATTTCCATATTTTTTACTTTTCTTCTTCTTCCGGCTTGGCTCTTTCTACTTTTCTTCTTCTTCCGGCTTGGCTCTTTCTGCCTCGCTTTCACCTTCACTTTTTGACGGCCTTTTTAAAAGGAACCTATCTAGGGATGTTTTCTTAGGTCTTCCTTCAAAATGTGGCACAAATGACGCACACAAGTGTCGTCACAATAGGCTAACGCACGGCCCCACGCCAACTTGTCCGGGTACCTCTTTTCCATAAAATTAGAAAACTCCTGCCAATTCGCTAACATGTCTTTGATTTGTGCCGCAGAAAGGCGGCCCTCGTCTTCCACCTCCTCCTTGCTACTGAGCTCCTGCAACACCTGTGAATGTTGCATCTCCTGCAGTTCTATCAATTCCAGTGTTGTGAGCTCTTCCTGATGCTCCTCAACAAGGTCGTTCACGTCTGCCTCGTCTACCTCCAGCCCCATGGACTTTCCAAGAGACACAATTTCATTCATCACAATAGGTTCGGGGTCATCAGGGTCTGTCGTATCGAACCTTCAAAGTCCCTCTCAGCAACAGAAGCCAGACACAATTTCTTCCATGCTGAATTAAGAGTTCTTCTTGTGACACAATGCCATGCATCGTTAATAATTTCTAAGCAATGGACGATATTGAAATGTTCCTTCCAAAATTCCCGAAGGGTGAGATTGGTGTTGTCTGTGACATTGAAGCATTTCTTGAACAAATGCTTTGTGTACACATTTTTAAAGATGGAAATAACTTGTTGGTCCATGGGCTGGAGGAGTGGCGTGGTGTTGGGGGGGGGGGGGTTTTAAGGACTTTGATAAACCTGAACTCATCAAGAATGTCCTCTTCGAGACCAGGAGGGTGACCAGGGGCATTGTCGAGGACCAGGAGACATTTCAATGGCAGGTTTTTCTCGGCCAAA